>NC_081183.1:157689635-157886999 GCF_029867415.1 Vicia villosa
TACCAAACTTAAATAGAATATAAAATAAAGTTCAAAATGTGTATAAAAAATTAAAGGGTTAAATAAGTTTTTGGTTCCTATAAATATCTCAACTTTGGTTTTTAGTCCCTATATAAAAAAAGTTGATTTTTAGTCCCTATAAAATTATTTTTGCACTCACTTTTAGTCCCTGTAGAGGGACTAAAAATGAGTGCAAAAATAATTTTATAGGGACTAAAAGTCGACTATTTTTTTATAGGGACTAAAAGTAATTTTTAGTAATTTTATAGGGACTAGAAACATATTTAACCCAAAATTAAATAATGAATAATGAATACATAAATTTTTTGTTTATTTTAAAAAAAATAAATAAATAAATATATATATATATATATATATATATATATATATATATATATATATATATATATATATATAAAATGAAATTTTTTAAGAATAATAGAAAATTTATCTATTTTATTGTTCACTTTATATATATATATATATATATATATATATATATATATATATATATATATATATATATATATATATATATATATATATATATATATATATATATATATATATTTCGGGTTAATCATCACTCATTATTTGTTATTTATTTTTATATTATACAATTTTGAATTATTTTAAAAAATATATCAATTTTATAGTGTAAAATAATAAATACAATATAATTTTATTTAAATAGAATAGTGAAATTTGTTTAAAAGTTTAGAAAAAATATTTGTTTTTTAATTTAAAAATATTTTTTTATTAATAAATATTAAAAATCACATTATTTTTAAAAAAAAATTAATAACATTAAGTGAAATGAATGTAACTTTATTTTATTAAAAAAATTTGATTTGTTTAAAATTGAGAGTCAAAAATATTTAATGAAAAATAACATTTGTTAATAGGAAATATATAAAATTACGTAGTTTTAAGAAATATTAATAAAAATTTTGTGATTTTTATTAATATTTTTTTGAAATACGTGATTCCTAATGTTTCCTAATAAAAATATAATTTTTTTATAAAAAATATGTATTCTTAATTTTAAACAAATTTTGATATTTTTAAAAATAAGATATTATATTTTACTCACACTATTATTATTATGTACTAATTATTCAATATTTAGCTTTGCATTTTTTTTAACATATTTTTAGTATTATTTTGAATTATATTTAAAAGTTAAACAATTTATTATTTACATTAGATAACTTTTTTTTAACTTTGAATAATGATTTATTTTTAAAAATATTTTGAATCAAGTTTTTTTTAACAAACACGATTTCTTTTTTAAAATGAAGAGTAGTTTAATTGTTATAAAAAGTAGGAGAGATCTTTTTTAATTTTATGTGAAAAATAAGTTATGATTTGATAAAATAAAAAATGATTTATTACCAAAAATATGAGGAAACTATTTTAAGAAACAATCATGAGTCACTAAGTGGACATTTCTAACCATTAGATTAAAATCATATCAAAGGTTTTAAATGAGTGTAACTATTAGTGTAATATATTGGTGTAATTTGATCCCTCCTCTCTCTCTCTCTCTCTCTCTCTCTCTCTCTCTCTCTCTCTCTATATATATATATATATATATATATATATATATATATATATATATATATATATATATATATATAAGGAGGGTTATATTTACTCCAGGAGTAAGTTATTATAACTTACTCCAAATCTAGATCATTGATTCTTTTCAATCTAATGGTTAAAAATAATAAGTAATAGTTTTCTCTCTCCACATTTAATTACTTATTATTTTTAACCACTAGATTGATTAGAATCAATGGTCTAGATTTGGAGTAAGTTATAATAACTTACTCCTGGAGTAAATATAACCCAGGGATATTCTTACTCCAAGAGTAAGTTATAAAGACTTACTCCACATCATGACCATTGATTATTTTCAATCTAATGGTTTAAATTAATAAGTAATTAAATGTGGAGAGAGAAAAATAATACTCATTAATTTTAACCATTAGATTGAGAAGAATCAATGGTCATGACGAGGAGTAAGTCTTGAAAACTTACTCCTCTATATATGAGGAGTGATATTCTTACTCCAAGAGTAAGTTATCAAGACTTACTCCTCATCATGACCATTGATTATTTTCAATCTAACGGTTTAAATTAATAAGTAATTAAATGTGGAGAGAGAAAAATAATACTCATTAATTTTAACCATTAGATTGAGAAGAATCAATGGTCATGATTAGGAGTAAGTCTTGATAACTTACTCTTGGAGTGAGAATATCCCTCCTCATACATAGAGGAGGGATATTCTTACTCCAAGAGTAAGTTATAAAGACTTACTCCACATCATGACCATTGATTATTTTCAATCTAACAGTTTAAATTAATAAGTAATTAAATGTGGAGAGAGAAAAATAATACTCATTAATTTTAACCATTAGATGGAGAAGAATCAATGGTCATGATGTGGAGTAAGTCTTTATAACTTACTCTTGGAGTAAGAATATCCCTCCTCATATATAGAGGAGGGATATTCTTACTTCAAGAGTAAGTTATCAAGACTTACTCCACATCATGACCATTGATTATTTTCAATCTAACGGTTTAAATTAATAAGTAATTAAATGTGGAGAGAGAAATATAATACTCATTAATTTTAACTATTAGATTGAGAAGAATCAATAGTCATGATGAGGAGTAAGTCTTGATAACTTACTCTTGGAGTAAGAATATCCCTCCTCATATATAGAGGAGGGATATTCTTACTCCAAGAGTAAGTTATCAAGACTTACTCCACATCATGACCATTGATTATTTTCAATCTAACTGTTTAAATTAATAAGTAATTAAATGTGGAGAGAGAAAAATAATTCTCATTAATTTTAACCTTTAGATTGAGAAGAATCAATGGTCATGATGAGGAGTAAGTCTTGATAACTTACTCTTGGAGTAAGAATATCCCTCCTCATATATAGAGGAGGGATATTCTTACTCCAAGAGTAAGTTATCAAGACTTACTCCACATCATGACCATTGATTATTTTCAATCTAACGGTTTAAATTAATAAGTAATTAAATGTGGAGAGAGAAAAATAATACTCATTAATTTTAACCATTAGATTGAGAAGAATCAATAGTCATGATGAGGAGTAAGTCTTGATAACTTACTCTTGGAGTAAGAATATCCCTCCTCATATATAGAGGAGGGATATTCTTACTCCAAGAGTAAGTTATCAAGACTTCTCCACATCATGACCATTGATTATTTTCAATCTAACTGTTTAAATTAATAAGTAATTAAATGTGGAGAGATAAAAATAATACTCATTAATTTTAACCATTAGATTGAGAAGAATCAATGGTCATGATGAGGAGTAAGTCTTGATAACTTACTCTTGGAGTAAGAATATCCCTCCTCATATATAGAGGAGGGATATTCTTACTCCAAGAGTAAGTTATCAAGACGTACTCCACATCATGACCATTGATTATTTTCAATCCAATGGTTTAAATTAATAAGTAATTAAATGTGGAGAGAGAAAAATAATACTCATTAATTTTAACCATTAGATTGAGAAGAATCAATGGTCATGATGAGAAGTAAGTCTTGATAACTTACTCTTGGAGTAAGAATATCCCTCCTTGTAACACCCCATATTTTCCATTATTTAATTTTTTTGAATTTTAAATTATTTAATTGGATTAATTGGTATTTTTGGTAAATTATTGAAGAATATTGTAGAAATAGACAATTGGGCTTGGTGTAGTGGTTAGCAAAAGAGAGGTGTTAACTATGTAAGCCTTATTGAGATATTTTCTATTTTTCATAAAATAAGGAAATTGGAAAAGAGGAAGTTAGAAGCAAAAAGAGCAAAGTCTGAGAAAAAGAGAAGATACGTGAAAAGGAGAAGAAGAGGAAGAAGAGGACCTTCGAAGATTTGACTCAAGAGGTAATGGGGGACTCTTCGGGTTAGTGATTATTATATAATCAGGGTAGTAAACTTATTAGGATTGTTGTTTGGTTCCATTGCATGTTTTGGTTTTTGGGGTTTTGGGGAATTTAGGTTGTTTATCTTGATTTGATGCAATTGATGAATTTGATGAATGGTTTGGTGTTAGATGACTTCTAAAACGTGTTATATTTGTATTATAATATGTTAATTGATGAGTTTTTGGTATGAGACTGTTTTGGTGCGATTTGGATGAGATTGGGAGAAGAAACATGTTAAAATCGCAGAGAAATTCTGCATCTGCGAAGAATGCGTCGACCTAAGCGTCAGATGCGTTGACCTAAGTATCAGTTTGCGTTGACCTGAGTGACAGCATGCGTCGACCTATAGGGTCAGCGTGCGCATACCCGAGGGTGACAGAAAATTCAATGCGTCGACCTGAAGGGGGTTTGCGTTGACGCATAGCTTTCAATTTTTGACAAATTTTCTGAGGGGCATAACTTTCAAACCGTACATCCGTTTTGGGCGCCGTTTTGAGCGTTGCGAAGCTAATTTAAAGCTTTATGTAATGAATTGATGAAATGGGAAGTGTCCCTAGTTTATTTTAAATGGTGATTTAATTTAATTAATGGATTATATCATTGTGTACATATATGTGTGAATGTAAAAATGTATTGTTGTGGTGGTGTAGCCACTTGAATTTCATTTTGATTTGGGTGTTGTTTTTGACATGATTATATGTGATATGACTGAATGATTGTTAATACATGTGCATGCTTATTGGTGATGAAATGGTGAGTTGTAATGAGACGATGCGAAGCATCGGATCGGTGATGTTATAAGTATGACATATGTGTACGTTCATTCATATGCATTTTGGTGATGGATCCTGGTGATGTTGGGGATCAGATGGTGGGCATAATTCCCATTGTGCGAAATTTGTGCCGGTTGGACTGTATCTAGATGATGAAAGATCAGTTGGATGGGTTTAGTCCATGTATGGTACCACATGCATAGTGTCAGTCGTTCATGTGCATGATAATATAGTATGATCAAATGGTTGTGTATTATACTTGGTGATGTGTTTGATTTTGGTGTGTGATTCGTTGTTATAAAATCTGAATACATGTTGTGATTGGGTGAATGATAATGCTATGATGTCTTATTACTTATGACTGCATAATACTTATTAATTTCGAATGAGACTCACCCTTACATGTTGATATTTTCAGATTAAGGAGTAGCGGCATCTTGATTTGGTGAGGATAGCTCATAGGCTAGTCCGTAGTCCGTGTCGAGTCATGCTCTGATTTGTAACACTGGGGAACGATAGACTTAAGAGTTACTTATGATACTCTATTTTATTGTTTTGGATTATGTACCGTTTGGTTTATATTTTGGTGATGTCTTACGATACCGTTAAATGACAATCCGCTGTGTCGATGATGTATTTTGATAATTTTGTGGATCGTTCCTAATAAAGCATGACGAACGACTTATGGTTTTCATTATTTTTATTAATTGTGACACCCTTGTTTTATGTTTACTCTGATTTTTATTTTAACTGCCGCGGGGGTTTAGAAGGGTGTTACAATAGTGGTATCAGAGCATAGTCGGTCGTTGTGACCAGAGTCTTGTTACTATTTCCTGTATGCGACTAGTGTGTGTATCACTGTCGATACTTTTGTTCTAACGGAATTGTTTTGTGAATAAGAGAACAATGGCTGGCAGAGGTGGAAGGAATGATGATGCTATAGCTTTCCCCAACTAAATTTAACATCCCCTTCGTTCGTAAATAATTCTCATCATGTACATATTTAAATATAAAAGTAAATAAATAAAATGCTTTTTTATTAATTCAATTCTTTTTTTTACGAGTGAACAGACGGGGTGGATGCACATCCACCACATTCTCAAATAATTAATCGGTTGACTTAATGTCTTACCGATTGATATTTAAGATTTAAAAATGAAAACCCTGTGTATATTCGAGCTTTTTTCATAATCAAATTAATTTTAACATTTTTGCAAATAACAGGATAGGTGAACGCCTTTACTAATTATATTATTCGAATCAAGACACTAAAATCCATTCAAACTCACCAAACTTTGCTTCTTCGATAATTAAAATCACTCTCGCTTCTCTGCGATAACTCAAATTAATTTCTTTGCTCTGCACGATTTAATTCTAATCAAGATCGAATCTTTTCATAAACTAAAAAAATGCTAACCAACACTTCGACCTACGATGACTCTTAATTTCTCATTGCACTATGAGAATACGACACACGGTTGCGAGACCAATGTGAGTCAACTTTTAATCTTTTTTTGTTTTAACCTTTCATAGATTTTTTCTGCGTGCATAAATAGATATTTAAAAGCAGAATAAGCAAGCAATGAGGAAACGCACCAGAACCATAAGATTGGAGAAGGTTCCTATTGAGTACAAGAGAGGTGAGGGTTGCCTAACACCTTCCCCTCGCCTGACTGACTCACGAACCCTTTTAACTTGGTCGCGACGATCGGTTTATCCATAGCTTTAGGGTTTTCCTGTTATCTTCCCGTCCTTAGGACAAATAAATAATAGTGGCGACTTCATTGAATTTTTGCTGACTGCGACAAACTTTTTCTATGTGGTTTTCCTACCCATTCAATAATATGGCATCTATAAATTTCAAGTCATCAGAACTTATAGTTTCTTCTTCCATTGCTAGAGTATATGAGACAAGTTTTCCATCAACTAAAGGTGGATTGAGGTCTTGTTCCATAATAATTGGTGTTTCAATTAAACTTGTCACACCTTTTTTATTGATTCAGGGATTTCTATTGGTTGCTTACCTTTGGAAAAAGTATGGGGCATCTTCCTTGTTACACAAAATGTTATCACCATTACCTTTGGTCTTTTGCACAAAGGTTTTCTTAGGTGCAACAATTTTTTTACCATCAACCTGCTTCATTTGCCCTAGCTCATTACCACCTTAATTAGAAAACTTACAAATTTTTAATTTGTAAGAGCTAAAGGCGTAAGACTATTCCACGGTATGCTAAAAGATTCTATTATTGATTGGTGAAACAATCAGCTTAATCAAAACTATGGTAAAAGATGATGACCAATGTTAAGTTAGGTTAGTTCATCCCTTCGGAGAAAATGTTTGGTCTTTTTCCCTTTCTATTGTAGTATTGATAAATAATAAATTTAAAATTTATACAACATCTCTTAGATTAAATTACAGATTATAAAAGTTTAATCTTGTTATATAAACTTTGTTTCAATATAATTGGTTTGTTTTCAGCATCTTAATTTCTATGCTATATAGATTTAAATATATTTACGGTGTATAATTTGAAATTTATATAATATAATAATATATAAGACTTGTGTTAGAAACAAAAAAAAAATACATAAAAGAAAAACAAATTGAAGTGCTAATTATAATGGGTGTAAAGTTTGAGGATATTAAAAATTATAATCAAACAAATATTTATGTGTTTGAATATAATTTAATATAATAATTAGAATTGAATAATAAAAAAATACGAAAAAGGAATTTCATATTTTAATTATGATTAAAATAAATTAAAGTACTTTAAAGTGAAAGCTAGTCAAAAATATTTATGAGAATATTAATTTAGTTGATGAAAGATTAATATACAAGATAGAAAATAAATATTAAAATATACAAATATTTGATTTTAAAAATTTAGCTAGAATAAAATAATAATTTAATTAATTTATATTAAATTAATGTATAGTTACATCAATAAATAAGAGTAAATATGAATATTATGTAAATAAATATAAAAAATTATTTATTTAACTTTATAATATTTTGACCAAAAAACAAAATTTAGATATTGTCATAAAAAAAAAATTTGGAGAAAACAACTCGACTATCAAATACTCATTAAAGTGCCGGTGATAAAAATTCGACTTTATAACTTGAAAGAATATAGTTCAAATCTCATATGAGACAATCAAGATGGTAAAATATTCCTAATTTGAAGGGAGGAAAATGGAAGGTTTTTCAAAAAAAAAAATTAAGAAAAATATAGAGAAATCTTTAACATTTTTTAAAATTTTTTTTTTGTTAACATATTTTTAATTTTTGAAATAATATAACAACATAAATTATATTTGAATAATTTATCTAAGCCCTCCAAACCCCTTCAAAGTTAGAGCATGATGATTTTTGACAAAAGACTTTCAATTAGTTGTCAATATAACACACAAATTTGAAAATTTTACCAAATGAAAATAATATACGCCTAAATTTCTTTCCTTTTTTAAATCAAAAATAATATCTAGTATCCAAACAAAAGACTTAATGATGTTTGACGTAAAACTCTATAAAAGCCGAACGATAGGAGGAGAATAACACACACACAAAATTTGGTTTCTTGTTAATTATTTTTGAAACCCAGTTGCGTCCATGAATAAGAAGAAGGCGAATCGTTTCTGTACAAAAAGAAAGAAGGGTGATTCACTGAAGGTAAGAAAAATTACAACTCTTTATGATATTTCAACCATTGTTATAATTTTCAACCTTTTTAATTTTATAAATTAGGTCTCTCATAATTCACCGGCAAGCAATCAAAATGTTGAAAGGTGTCAGAATTCATCTCTAGTAGATGAAACGAAGAATGTGAACGAAGAGAGTCTTCTCCGACAGAAAATTGTTGAAGCTAGAGACAAATTGGAAAAGCAGAAACAAGACAATCGGAAGAAACTGATAGATCTTCTTATGATGAGTGGCATTCAAACTCCAGATTTGCTAGCCAACCACACTATTGGCAGTCCAATCGATTTCATCAAGATGATAGATGAGAAAATTAAGGAGATTGATGCTAAGATTGCTTCACTTAATTGATCAAATGTTATTTGAAAGTATTTGTCATGATTATCAATAAAATTTCTAGATCTAAATAAAACTCATAATAAACTTGTTTTTTATTTCCTATCAAGAATTATCGTAAAAATTAAATAATTTAAATTAACATTTTATAGCATTTGTATTTTCATTTAGATACAATCTTATCATACTTTTTCCAGTTTGCGAGAATCAAAAGTTTGCTTAGATTGAAGAATCAAATTTTTGTTAAAATTATAATTCTAATAATGGAGTTTAATTTAAATTGTTTATTGAAACTTTAAACACTAACTATCATTTAGTTATAGAAAAAACACAAATATATGCAAGATGAAACTGCAATATGATATTAATGCCATTACAGATCTTCAAATCCAAAACGATTCAAATAAAAAACGTAAATCAATAAAAAAAAACCCGAATATAAAATAAAAACGAATATTATTGGATGTGTTTGGATGTCATAGTCTAAAACTACTCGTTTTGGATCAGATTTCAGATTGATTTTTCAAAATCGATCCAAATCGAACCGAACTGCGTATATATATTTATATACTTATTTATTTTTTAATCATTTTTATTAATATGATATGTTTTATTAATTTATTATTTTATCATACAAATTTTGTAATACTATTTATTAGTTTAATTTAATCTATTTATTTTTATTATTACATTTGATTCAACCATAATCGATCATTCCCATTTTGTAATATTAGATTTAAATATAATATATTTTATATACTATATCGAATCTATTATTTGTTAATATTTTTTATAATCTTAATAAAGAGTAAATATTTGGCTAAATTACAATTTTTGACTAACTACATTTTTGGTCCTATTATTTTACCATGCTCTCGAAATCAGGCTCCATAAACAGTTTTGACTCCCTATCCCAAGTTTTGGTCCAAAAGGCTAAAGTGTAATTTTTATAATTCGTGACATATTTTTGATGATGAGACAAAAGTGTTTTTTTTTTTTATTTTCCAAGTCACTTTTTAATTAAACTAAAACAAATTATTATTTTTGTTGATTTATTAATATCTGATGTAATATTTTTTTTTAAAAAAAAACTTAGAGCCTTCTTCTAATCATTTTTCACGAATTGAGAAGACAAACATAAGGGAAGGAAGAAGGCAAATTAAGAAGCCCTTTATCTCACCATTTTTATGAATAAAAAAATCAACGAAGAGAAACATAGATCAAACCGTCCGGGTAGTATCACAAATTTTGAATCCTTTTCTAAGACCGAAGGATGGTACAAAATCTTAACCCAAATTTTCATTCCAATATCAAACAGTGGTAGAATGTTACACTCTTATGGTGCACCCTCGTCTTGGTCTAAGGAAAATCCCAAGTATTGTTTCAATTCAAGTATGTCAATTTTTAACTCTGAACTAAATAAATATTGTATGTTACTATTAGAATATATATTTATCTATTAATTTCACTTTTATATGTTTGTTTATTATAATTCAGACATTTTGGCAAAGAACATTTAAACAGAACACAGATTTTTCATTAAAGATTAATGCAGATAATTAAAAGCTACACTAGAGAAAGCCACATGCATCTAAGCATAGAATGGTTCACACTCTTCTTCTAGGATAATATCATCATTATCCTCACACTCTGCGTTCCGGATAATCTGAACTAATTCAGCAGATACAAACAGAGCGGATAGAATTCTTCCGTAAGGAAAATGAATGCTCTGTGGCCACATCCAAAGGCAATGAGAGATTCTTTAAGATGACAGAAGATGATCTTTGGAAGATGAAGTGGACGGCCATTTTCGATTCGATGAATGAGGAAACAATCTCTATTTGATAGGATTTAGTGAAAGTTCCCTCTAGGTGTTATGTTGGACAAGACAAATCTAAACAGAACTTGTCTGAAATGAGTCAGAAGTTCCGCATTGTTAACGATGCGTCTGATATTTCTGCTCATATTATGGTTAGTATTCCAACGATCAAACGACCCGAGACTGATTGCAGAAGGATTAGGAGCATATCTTATGGTTTCAGCAATGGATTCTTCCGTGACAAAAAATGGAATACCATAGATTTTGGCAGAGATGCTGCGATGATCTTCGCTGATGGATGCTTCCATCCAGAAGGTTTTTACAAGGTTTGTGAAACATGACCATTTAGTAGAACAGCATAATTGAACTAGCCTCGCCTTTCTAGAAGACTCATAAAATAATCATTTCTCTCAGCTAATCATATTTTTTTTTTATGATGATAAGACGAGGTTGAAAGTCCATTGAGGCTGAAATTTGATGTGTTGATAGAAAAGCAAGTTTAAGAAGGAATGGAAGATAAGTGATGAGAATCCTAGGGGTTTGAATTTATAGAGGTTGAGACAGAATTTTACTTAGAAGGGGTAAAAATGGTGAATTAAGGATTCATTATTGCCAAACATTAAATGAATTTGACCGTTTCAATAGGGTTGGTGAGTTTCAAGGGATTTAGAACAGTTTCCTAGAATTTTTGTCTAAGGAGTTTGACAACTTGTTCCTTTTCAGGAAGATTTTGATATCACGTGCTTCAGAATATTTTATTTATGATTTAAGAATTATGTCCTTGCTTTTTCTTAATCTTCAGTTTTTTTTTAATTCTTTAACATAGATAGTTTAATTTTCTTTATACAAGACATAATTTACGCTTTTAAGAAACATAGTGTCTCACCCCTTAAGATAATGCCTAAGAAATCACGATGACAATGCAAATAATTTTATATAGGAAGCAAAATCATACACGTAGCTTGGTTTCATTAATTTCTAAAGTAGTTACCCTTAGTCCACAATAACATATTTTCAGAGTGGGTTTCAGTTTCAAGTTCTTCTATTATATCTTTGATGAGCTCTACAATATCTTCTCAAATGAAGATTTCTGACAGGATTCTTCCAAAAGGAATATAGGACATTGTGCGATTTCTGGAGACGAAGATTGAGTTCCATAAATGGTTAAAGAAGGTTTGAGGCAGATTAGTGCACATGTTATTCATCAAAAGATAGATAAAGACTTGTTCTCCATATGTTAGGAAGTCTTGGTTTTCTCTTCTGGGAAGGAAATTTAAAATGACAAGATTGAACCAGGTTTTTGGGATGGGCAAGAGACTTTTGGGATCAGTTGGGTTATATCCTAGTGAAACATCATGAAGAGATTTCAACTTCTCAGGATCAATGAATTGAGTTTCAAAAGAGTTAACAGGAATCCCTAGGTTCTCACATTCCAGTTGCAAGAACAAATGAGAAACAGTTGATGGTGATCGGAATATCAAATATGAAAGATTTGATGGAGTTCTCTTTAGGGTTGAGAGATGCATGTTTCCAAAAGTATTTAACTAGATTCTCATAGATAGGTTTGTTCAGAATAGAGAGATATCTTGACCAATCTTGATAGAAGGTCACACCCATGAGACTACATGCAAAAGTGTTATCAACAGCTGAGACTTCAACTTGATTTTCTGAGATAACTTCAAGAAGGTTTTGGTTTCCTAGATAGGTTAATGGAGGCATAATGAGGGAGAAGAGTTCTGAGATAATTATAACCTATTGTTGTAAGAGCTTATATTGTAAAGAAGGAACTGAGTTATTAAATGTAAAACAGATGAGTTAATGAGGCGGTTGAACTATGTTATCGAGGAAAGGTAGGAAAATGTGAGCATGCAAGAACAGACAAAATATACTGACATACACTTAGAGTACAGAGATAGATTTTGAGAGACAGTTAACAAATACGAAATGAATGCAGTAGTTAATGTTAAAACAGAGATGCTGCACATGCATGGATAATTATGACAGATAGTAGATTAGTTGATAGCTACTATTAGACATGCAATAAATATTTATGAATATAATAAGTAGCCTAATTATAAAGATAGCAGAAAGATAAAAGAAAGGCTTTTAGAAAAATCTGACCGTATTGAAGATAACTTTTTCTTCTGTTTTTCATGTGAGAGAGAGAGAGAGGAAGAACATTTTTAGAGGTTCTGTCTTTGCTTGTCTTCAGAATGTTACTCTTTTTGGATTGTGAAATTTACTTTCATCTTTTCTTCTGAGGAAGAGAGTATCTTCTAGTGTAATGCTTCAACTATCTTGTTCTAATAATGTCTTCTTCTTTAGATTAGATTCTGATGAGTTAAAGTTGACAGTCTTGGCATTGATCAGCTATGTTTGCTAATTCTTGATCTTGAGTATCTTCATATATTTCTATTCAGTACACATTCTTCTTTCTGATGTCTTCAGCTATTTCTGATTTGATGTTGATCCATAAAACTCCTTATGATGAGTAGATGATGTGCACAGAGTATTGAGATCTTTGCCTTGATATCTTCTGATTATACTGAGTGTTGGAGTATGTCTTTGATTTTTAACTCAGTGTGGTTTTTCTCCTTCTGGATCTCTCTACAAGGTTAAGTGTTTGATCTTGAGATCAATACAGAGCCATGCTCTGATACCAATTGAAGGTGGAGAAAAACACAAGAAAGGGGGGATTGAATTGTATTCTTTATCGATTAAAAATTCCCTTTCTATAAGTTATTTTCTTTCTTTCGTTTTATCATCTATTGGATTATGATTTTGGTGTTGCGGAAGCTTGAACTACATAACCAATGAGATGTTCATTTTAACTTCTGTGTGTCATCAGAACTTCTGACCGGTCTCAGTACAGTTCTGAAGAGCTTTTACTTGAATGTTCTAAGTTAAAACGAATAATACAGAAAGTAAAAGACACATTCATTTTTATCCTGGTTCACCTTCTAAATAAGGCTACCTTCAGTCCAGCTTCTTCAGGTGATTTGCCTCTGTCCAGAGGTCTTAATCCACTATAACCAAATCATGATTACAACTGCACGATCCTCCGTCGTGACTAACAATCCTGCACAAGCTACACGCGAGTGACTAACCCCTAGATAACTGAAACGTTCAGTGATCCCTTCTGGATATTACGTTCATCAATCTAGTAACCTGCACAACAACCCGTTATGACTAACTCCTTGCACAACTACCTGTTGTGATTGACTGCAATGGACTGTTTAGTGATCTCCACGAGATATAACATCCATTGACTCCTGGATTCCTGACCTTTACTTCGTTCTCCACGAGATTTCCACAATGACCGCAACCAACTGTCTTCTCAAGCTTCTGACTTAAACTGGTCGCTCAAGGCATCTTCTGGAGATTTACAGATGTGCTTCTTATTCAAGTAGATGGTCTCCTATTCTCAATTACATTTATTTATGACACACTGACTAGAAGTCACTTCTGGTGCCTAAACATCCTATCAGAAGTTTCCTAAGAAATAACACACTACGAGCAACAACTCTATGTGTTTTACATTCAAATACAAGAATCAAATATCTTGCAGTCTTTTTTTCTTCAACTTCTGGATGAGATCTTCTTCTTCTGTAAGCAGATTAAGAGCAACAACTCTTGTATGGTTGCTTCTTCTTGATGGTATTTTCTGGCTTGAATAAGGAGATTAGAGATTCAAATTTTTAACATAATTCCTTCTTGTAAGACCATCTTTTTCATAAGCAGATATGGAGCAGCAGCTCCTATGTTGATTGCTTCCTGTTTGTAGATCTTCATCTTCTTCTTGAGTACTGATCATGAAGCTTGTTACAGCTGATAACATATTGATTAACATCAGTAAACATGAAACACTCTTCGAGCAACAACTCAGTGTATTCAGTTTCCTTAGTCACCCAATATGAACAATATTAGACCTGATCAAGTGTTAGTGGATTTCTTCTTACTCCAATGGAGGATACTGCTTAACAGCAGAGATTTCTTATTCACTTGTTTTAGGCATGTGGTTTGTGTATAACAACACAATGGATTATCATATACTGAGTATGTGTTGCCTCTTGTGGAACTTCTGAAGCAGGTTTTTCATAGTTCTTTTATGCTTTCGTGCTTCAGCTGCTCAACTTTATTCTTCTACAGATTTCCTCTCAGGATTTCTCTTTTTCCTCACTCTGGATGCATACTCAGATGCACATCTGGAAGCATAACTTCACATTTTGAAGCTTGGTCTATTTATAGAGCTTGGTATGTTACCGTTGGAATCTAGCCGTTGAGATTTGTTTGAATATGGATTTGAATGCTTCGTCTAGATTGAGCCTTTTGTGACATGTGTTGTTCTTGGAAGAACCTTATCTTCAACATGATGATTGCAGTTGATGGCGTGTTTCTTTGGTTAAGCTTATCTTTCCAATGCGCTGCATGTGACTTGCTTCTTCAATCAACCTCGGGAGTTGTTTCTTTTAAGTGTTGTAACTGTTTTGCATGTGATGATGTTTCTAACGGCTCTCCCTTTGATTCTAAGCTCTTTGTATTTTATTTATTCTGTATGTTGAGCTGTAGATTCTTCATTGGCTTGTACGTGACTTCTGTTGATGTTTGTATTTTATATGTCACTGCGTTACTCTATCAGAACTTTTGATCTTCTGTTTATGTGACCTTCTTGCTGTAACGGATCTTCTGATGTTGCAAAGCTTCTTGTAGCTAATTTGTTCATTTTCCTTGAAGCTTTTGATTTCCTTGCAGCTTCTGATGTACTTTCTGATTGAGGCTTATCTTTCTTGTTCTTCTGATGTACTTTCTGATTGAGGCTTATTTCATATGATGACTTTTAGCTTTCTTCCATCTTCTAAATGTTTAATTCTACTTTCATATCTGATTCAGTTTCTGATATAGTTTTTGTATTGTGATTCTGATGCAACATGTATAAGACTTATAATATCTGCGCACTAAATGAAACCATTAGCAATAAAATTGTTACTCACAAAATATATGCTTGTTATCATCAAAACTAGATTCTTAACATAGATTCTCAATTTTGTTCTAACAGCGCAAAATTGGTTTGCTGACGATGCCGCTCAGTTTGGAAGGCAAGCTGAGTCTCCATAATGGTACGTAATGAGCTAGAATTCTGTGTTTGAGAAGTTTTCATGAATACCATGTTATCGGTAATCTGCTACTGCATAGAGGAAAGGAGTGTATCCCGCCTCTCCTCTCAAGCCATATGCTCTCTCCACATGTCCTCAGTAACATAGAAGCTGGGAGCGGTACGTGCAGGTGGGTTAGAAGAAGAGGGTGTGGTGTGTGATGGTGAAAAATGGGGTGGTGACTGCTCACGGAAATCGTACTCATCATCAGTGTTGTTACCCTCCTCCACAGGAATATTTGGGGGTAAAGGACCAATGAAAGCTGGAGCACTCAAGTCATATGTCTAGTTACGCTCAAACCGCACATCAGTGCGCCGAGTGTAAGGGAGAACAACACTAGGTATAGCAGTACCATGAACCATAAGGTGAAAGCCTCTTTCCTTCCTCGTCTTGCAAAGACGCATATCTTTCAAAAACTTTGAATTCACAATGCGAGGAGGAAGTGGCTCAAGGGTAGCAAGCTCGGTGTCCAATCCTAGGGCACGAGTGTCATACCCCAAAATTTGCCCATCATGTCCCAAGATATTTTGACTCACCTGACTCTCAATTGCTCAAGACAATATATGTACTGAGCACACTTACTCCCTCCTAAGCAACAAGGTCCACAGTTAGGGGTTTTTTGATTTAATCAAGGAATTTGAACTTCTGATACCTCAAGTGGATTCTATGGTCTCTCATATGATTCAAAGTATCCTCAGGCCAAGATTCAAGCCCTGATTCAAAAGATTGCTCACTCAATGGCCCAAACGATCAACAATCGACTGATTGACCTATAAGTCAAACTATGGTCAAAAGACAGTCAAAATTCCTGATTTTTGGTCAACATCCTCATTTTGAGGTATCATTCATCATTTGATCAAGTATTGATCATGATTCACCAAGAAAAGCTCTGAAATCAACAAAAGGACAAGTTTCTAAATTAGGGTTTTGAACTAAAAGTCAACCCAACTTTGACTGATCATATCTCTCTCATACTTTCTCAAAAATTCCTCAACCAAAGCTCATTCTCAAGAAAATTTGATTCTCTACAACTTTGATGTTGGGCCCAAGTTCAAGAAATGCTTCCGCATAAGAGATATGAGCCAAAACATTACAGGTCCTTCTAGAAGCTCGCAAAAAGCTGTTTTTGTCAGGAGCCATATCTTTAAGATAAAATCCTCGAATGCAAAATATGTTCCAAAGTGTCTTATAGAGGACATCTTGGGCTTTTCAAAAAGTCCTAGATCATATTCATATGACAAAAATTGAAGGAGTTATGACTTGCGAAATTTGAGCAATTTTTAGAAAATGCATGAAAGTCAATATGAGCAAAAATGATCTTTTGAATCAATGGGCCTAATTTTTGGATTCTAAACTTATCCATGGGTTAATTCAAGGCCCATAAATATATTATTTTATTTTTATGGATTTTATTTATATTTATGTGAATTTTCATTCATTTAAATGTTAAATAAAATAAATAAAATATAAGATGAATATATTTAAATCAAAGATTTATTTTCCAATCATCAAGTCATCAAATATGAATCAAATTTCGTGGTAAATATGATTGGAAATAGATGAATATAATTGGAGCCAAAAGAGAAAGATTTTATGCAAAAAAACCAATAAAATCTCTTTCAAATTTCTCTCACCAATCTACTTGATCCTCAAGCAAAGTGATAACCCTAAAATCACTATTATAAATAGGACAAACTACTCAGCAGAAGGGGTCACGAATCCTAGCCACAAAAACTCTCTCCACGCTTCCAAAAAATCAAGAAGCTAGGGCGCATAAGTTCTTGCAATACCTCCATTCTCCAGCAAAACTAATCATTGTATTTCGATCCTAAGGTAAAAGAGAGTACGTTTACACTCATGTCTAAGACGAAAAGCATATAAAACACTCATCCATGTTGTTCATAATTGTTCATGTTCTTGAAATTTTGTTCTCCATATGTTAATGTGTGTTTACGTGATTTAATGTTACTGACATGTTTGTGACGATGTTTAAAAGAGATTTAAACCCTTGAAGCATTGCTTGCACGTGAGAATACCAAAACACCATGCTTAGGGCTCAAAGCTCATATTGCTTCGTATCCATGTTTCCAAGCGTTTTTAGACAAAAATAACACCACCATTGGATTCAGAAGGTGCCAATTGGTGGATCTGGGCTTTATTTGGTTTTTGTTAACGCGTATTTTTTGAGTTTGAAGTTGCAGAAAACTCGAAGGTTTTTCCACAGGTAATTCCATGGGAAAAGATGCAGCAATTTCCGCAGGTAACATGAACAAGATGATGAGCAGCTGCGTTGAAGGGGGACTGTAGGCGTGGCGTCATTCCGTTCATTAGTCTACCTTGCCACGTTCTCTCTCCAACAGCGATTCGTCAGTCAACCCAAAGACTCTCCCTCTCTCCATCGCTGATTGGTAGATTGTGACGCAGAGGCCCCACGCATTGACTCTCTTTGTTTTATCCTACTTGCTTTTTAGTCTTTATATTTATGATTTATTAACCCTTCATTTGACAACTAACTTGTGTAGCTGTACTAGCAAGGCAGAGAACGTTCTTACAATAAGAGCCTGGGTTCGATCCCCAGGTTCCACAATGTATTTTTACAATTTACTTGATTTCAGATCCTGTGCTTCACCCCTCCCACGCATGTCGTACGCCCTTCAACATCAATCATCAAATCTATAGTAGGCCAGATCCAACGCATCTAATAAGGCAACCTCACCATGGACCTCCAGGCCATGTACATACGGGATCAGAGCTAAGTATTTCCCAATTTTTTTTTTGTTTTTTTTATTTTAATTACACAGCTCTCTATTTGTGTTCTTTCTTCTTTTATTTATTATTATTATTATTATTTGTTTTTAAAAGAAACTTAGATAATTCAAACAAATTATTTTTGTTACAAAAATATTTTATAATTATTCTTTTTAATCGAAGATTCGATTTTTTTTATTTTCATAATATTAAAATAATTGTTTTTGAACAATAAAAAACTTTTGTTTGCCTTATGTCATCTGCCTTGCCTTATTTATTCTATTAACTGTGATTAACTTGTTCCCCATTTGGGATTTTGCCTGTTCATTTGTTTGCCTATATAATTACCATTTTAATTTCTGATCTACCACATTATAACTGTTGAGGTCTTTAATGCACTCACATTCCTCTTCTTTGTGCCCGATATTCAGGGTTAATCAAAGATCCCTCAGCCACGCACCATCATATCAAAAAAGCTAAGTTCTAAATCCCTTTTCTTGTTCAAATATCATTTTAATTTTCCCTTTTGCCTAACATAGGGTTCGCCTCGAATAGTCAATGAATCCCTCTTACACTAACCCTTATTTATTTTCCTTTTAATTTTCAGGGTTCGAGGAAGATCAAGACATTCAAGATATTTAAGTTAATTATTTCTCCCTCTTATTTTCTGCTTTTATTCCCCTTTTCCCGCAGGTGTTTATTGTAATAGCGTATGACTTTTAATTTCTGCCTTTAATTTCTGCTTATTTTAAACTGCGTATGTAATACGGTGAACTGACTTTATCGAAATGTCGCGGTAAGCAAGAGTCGCCACCGACTTTTATTTTATCCAAACAAGTTAGAAAGGCTAAAAGAACAGAGAAAAACGGGGTAATTATGCAAAGGGAAGGTGTAAGGCACCCTTTGCATCCATGGTTTTCCATGGGCTCTTAATTGCTTTGCTCTTTGTTTGAAAAGAAATGTAGAAGAAAAAGAATAGGGACTTTAGCTCGTAAATGAGCGTAGCCCTTTTGAAGGATTATGAGAAAGAATATAAAAATTTTAGAGCAAGGCAAAGCAATTAGGGGCAATTACCTTAAACTTAGATGATAGGTTTCTTTTAGCCTTTCAGGATGAAAGGGTCTATCCATGCCATGAGAGGGCAGGAAGCCTTTCGTTTGGATGTAAACGGGTCATCGCATTATCGTTCGCCATAAGACTGACCCATGCCATAGAGAGGCAGGTAGTCTAAGGGGAAGGATCAGAATAGCCTTTTTCGTAGGCAACCAGAGGGTACCTCATCCTTTTCGTAGGCAACTTCCGAGGGTCGAGATCATGTATATCGAAGGCAGCATCATTAGGGACCATGATCTTAATCGAGGCAACATGGCTGAGATATCCTCGTATTCGAGGGACTGGCTATTCTGCAAAAAACACAAGGCAACAAGGCAACAGGAAACAGAGAGGTTTACCCAAAAGTGTGCGTGTGTGCACCAATCATGTGATTATATTCAGAATATTATCTTATAATTAATTATCTAAATTCATTAGAGGCTTGCACTCCCTAGGATTACTAACCACGCAGTTTAATATAAATAGTAATGATGGAGAAGGGAAATTGAAACCAGCGGAGGAGAGGGGAATTGAGGAGACATGGATGAAAGTTGCCCCCAGTATTATAGTAACCACTACTCGATTTAGGACACGTCACTTAAAATGTCAAACTGGACTTGTATAGATTTGCCCCAGTTAGCAGGAACTTTGAAGAGATTCACCTCACGAGGACTTTATGAAATGTATATTGTATGTGACATGCCCCTAGTAATCGTAAACTTAGGATGATGCCCCTGACTGTTTGGATTTTGAGAGATTCTTGGAATCTTGACTTGATTGCCCCAGATGGATTGGGAAAGACGTGTCATGCCCCTTGTATACGTAGGAGACATTGCTTCTTGGAGTAATATTGTCTGTCGGGATAACTTTCAGTCATTAGTTGTACCCTGTGCAAGTTCTTTTGATGCTAACATTTGAAATTATGTAGCAGAATATGTTTAATAATGAATTCATGAGATGCAATGCATACGTCTGTCTTGAATTTTTGAAAAACCTTTAAAACATGAGATGCAAAAACACGACACTTGTAAAAAAATGATATTTGCACTAATGTTTGTAAGAATGAAATACCGACTCCTCGTTTTTGGTAAACCTTAAGGAGTCAGGATACCTTTTTTTTTGGTGACAGTATGCTTTCGAACTAACCATGCTTCAATTAGGACTTTCAAGGGTTGTAACGTGGCTTGGTTCACGGTTTAAGAAACAAAGGATAAAGGCTCAAAGTTTATTTATCCCCACCCCTCTTCGTGATGATCTTCAGTCCTAAACTCAGTAAATTTGGCTTATGCATTCAGGTTCCAAGAGACTTTTGGATTTGCACCTTTGATAATGATGATGATTCGCAAGCAAAGAGAATTTTTGAGATGGCAGTCACTTCTTCCTTTTGGTAGTCACAACATTGTGTCGTTCAGGAATTTATTGACTTCTCTTTTTTCATCTTTTGATATCCCTAACTTTTGCCTGAACTGTCTATTTTAAGCTTACAGTCAGCGGGATGCCTCGATTTTTGCCTAAGTCATCTTTTGATTTTATTTTTGACTTAGCAGGCTTTTCTTTGTATATATGTTTTTTCATTCTTTCATTCATTTTTTTTTTTTGAAAGATGTTGACTGCCTTGCTTAATGATTGATGAACCATCATTGGCTTTTGATTGACATCTCCAACACTTCTTTGATGTGTACGGATGAACGCTTGTGTTTGAAATCTTTATTGAAAGGTGTACTGAATGATTCTCTTAAACTAGAATGTACAGCCAAATTAACTGAGAACTACCCTGCCCCAGGTTATGATCAAAGGTTTTAATTAGTACAAGAAAGAAACTTCTACTTCTTAGGCTCAAAGGGGTTGACGAGGGATTAACATCCTTATATCTCCACTGTTTAGGAATTGAAACAATGCCTGTACATCGTTAGCATAGTCCGCTCAAAAGCATACTGTATGAGGTTGCGGTATCGTTTTCGTCCTCCTCCCTCAAAAGGCTCACAGCTTTAGCAGGAGTTGAGTATCATAAAAACATATGCAAAGTAAAGACATAATTTTAAAAAGAGTGATAGCGAAATAATTTATTCAAGACAAACATACGCAATGCACTGATGATGATTATTAAAACAAATAATGTCTATCATAATTGGAGTGTTTAAACAAACAGAACAGAAATTGCAAATGAAAGTAAATCTAATGATCTAAAAAGTTCATCCTTCTAGGTATTAATCAATCTTTTTGTGATTAGGCATAGGAGTAGTGATCACCACAGGGGTCTTGGGATGATAGAATTCAATTTCACCAGCATCAATCATGTCTTGAATCTTGTTCTTCAATGGCCAACAATCATTCGTATCATGCCCAGGGCTATTGGAGTGATATGCGCACCTCGCATTGGGCTTGTAGCTAGGGGCGGAGGTGTTGGGCTTTACAGGAGGATCTCTTAAAGTAATCAAGTTCTCTCTCAGCAAATGTTGTAATGCCTGAGCCAGTGACATATTGATCTTTGTAAACTGACGTTCTGACCTGCGTCTTTGTTGCGGAGCTAATGTAGAGGTCAGAATTGTCCCCACAGATTGTTTGGGTTCATCGTAATCTTTCTGGTCGTACACAACGTGAGGTTCCTCAGGAGGGTGGCAGTCAATGATCTTGTCATCGATTAAGTCTTGGATCTTATTCTTCAATGTCCAACAGTTATTAGTGTCATGTCTAGGACTATCAGAGTGATACGCACACCTTGCATTAGGATTATAACGAGAAGAGGAAGTACTGGGATTCCTCGGAGGGTCCTTCAAAGTGATTAGCCCTTTTTTCAGCAATTGTTGCAACGCTTCGGCCAGAGTCATATTGATCTTTGCGAATTGGCGCTTAGGTGTATCTGACTTGTGTCCTTGTTGTGGAACTGGTGTAAAGGTCAGAATATCCGGGGTTCGAGCTTCCGGAATGTGTATCTGATTGAGAAGACCAGAACGGGTCATGCTTTAGACCATATCTATAGAGGAGTGTCAGAACGAGTCATACATTAGACCATATCTGAGGAGGAATATCAGAACGAGCCATACATTAGACTATATCTGTTGAGGAATAGCAGAACGAGTCGTACGTTAGACCATATCTGTTGGAGTAATAGCAGAACGAGTCGTACGTTAGACCATATCTGTTGGAATGTCAGAACGAGTCATACATTGGACTATATCTGTTGAAGGATATCAGAACGAGTTATTCATTAAACCATATATGAAGGGGAATGTCAGAACGAATCATACATTAGACCATATCTGATGAATAATGCCAGAACGAGTCATACATTAGACCATATCTGACTGAAGATACCGGAACGGGTCATACATTGGACCATATCTGATAGGGAATACCGGAACGGGTCGCACATTAGGCCATATCTGATAGAGAATGCTTGCTTGTTAGAGTCGATGAGTTATTTGACGAAGTTTTGGAATGTAAAAGGGCTTGTCAGAATGAATTTCCAGCTCGATTATATCTGCGAGGAATGATTGTCGAGGCGGAGCCTGAAAACACAGTTAGAAATATGCGATGTCATGAATGCAAATGAAATGTTTTCAAGGATCTTTAAGGAATTTAGTTAGCAACATTGGAAAGTGATTTGGTCTCATATTTGTTTGAAGAATCCTGGACTTTGTTTTGGAACGTCCTTCTTTGAGAATCGAGCTCACCATATCGAGTGGGTCATCGCCTCTGATTCGGGAACTTCTGAATTTGAAGGTACATGGTTAGAGGAAAGTAAATCCTCTTGCCCCTTGTTAGGTGCTACACCTTTGAATCGGAAGGTATGTGGCTAGAGGAAAATTAATCCTCTTGCCCCTTGATAGGAATTTAGTCCTTGATAAGAGTACCTGAAATTGTGCGCCCTAAATCCCTAGGATCCTTGAAAGGGTTAGTTATGACGTTATGATGTCATGCAGATGCAATGCATTAGACATAGTGTGATATAGTAAGGGTAAACACGTCCTTCAACAAAACCTACAAGGAAACAACAGTTAGTATGTTATGTGAATGCAGCTCATTAGGCACGACATAGAATAGTGAGGGCAAACAAGTACTTTAACAAAAACCTGCAAGGAAACAGAGGTTAGTAGCAAACACAAACAAGTCACACAAGTGCCCTTAGGTTTAGAGGCTTGCTTGAAATTCGTAGGTAAGTACCCTCCCCACTGAAGTTTAGTTGGTTCAACCTGTCCTATATAAAGATCGGGTTCTAGGGAGCTCATATCATTGACCTTTCTCGAAGGCGCTTATCTCAGTTTGGCAATCGAATCGCCAACCGAAAAGGTCCTGAAAGTCCAGTCCATATGAGTGTAGCTTCGAGTATCAACCAACTTCAGTCGGAACCAAAGCCAGCCATCTCGCTACTTTCTAAAAGGCCAAAGTCAAGTTCGACTAAGGTTCTAAGGGCGAATTAGTGCTTAATGACACCACGCGGCAGCCAAGCATTTCCTCAGGTCGGATCCCAAGGAACACCAGGACAAACCAATGTGCCACACTAACGATGGCCATCAGATCAACCACATCAGTATACGCTGTGCAGTCTCCTTGATCTCATGCCATATACCTAAGGTACTCAGATCCGGGTTAGGATCTTTCACACAACAGAATACCCAAAACAGCCCTGCAAAATTAAATCAAACAAAGCAAACAATAGAAAACATTTAAATGAATCCTAAACTTTTAAGGTAACCCCTCTTTTATCGAAATTCTCCCCAGCAGAGTCGCCAGTTCTGTAATACGGTGAACTGACTTTTTATCGAAATGTTGCGGATAGCAAGAGTCGCCACCGACTTTTATTTTATCCAATTGGAAAGGCTAAAAGAACAGGAAAGACCTTTTGAAAGATTTTGAGTTCGGGGGGTAAGTTATGCAAAGGGAAGGTGTAAGGCACCCTTTGCATCCGTAGTTATCTACGGGCTCTTAATTGCTTAGCTCACTTTTACTTGTTTGAATTGTTTGAAAAATGGTGTGTGAATAGTAAAAACTTTGTTCAAGGACTTTAGCTCGTAAATAAGCGTAGCCTTGTTTTGAAAGTATTTGAAATTGAGTTGGAAAAGTATTTTTGATTTGAATTTGAAAAGAGCGAGCAATTAGTAGCAACTACCCTAAGTTTGAAAATTCGTTCTTTTAGCTTTTCGAGGCGAAAGGATCTATCCATGCCATAAAGGGCAGGAAGTCTTTCAATTGGATGTTGAAGGGTCATCGAGTAATCGTTCGCCATAAGACTGTCCCTTGCCATAAAGAGGGCAGGTAGTCTAAGGGAAGGATATAATAGTCATTAATCTTTTTAGGCATCATGCGAGGATACCTTAGCAATTGGGACAATCATCATGTTTTTACCGAGGCAGCTTTGAGGGGCAGAATTGATGATAATGAACTTAGGGCAACATTTTGTTTTGCTTTAGGTATCCTCGGGATCGAGGGACTTTGACTATTTAGTATACTTAAAGGCAACAAGGCAACAGGCAACAGGCAACAAGGCAACAGAGAGGTTACCCTAAAGGCGTGCGTGTGTGCATCAATCACGTGATTCAATTCGGATATTTATCTTTTAATTAATTATTCTAATTCAGTTTAAGGCTTGCACTCCCTATTTTACTAACCACGCAGTATATAAAGCAATAAAGGGAAGGGGAAAATGAAACCAGCGGAGGAGAGGGGAATTGTAACCAGCGGATCCCTTAATAGGGTTTGACATAAGTAATAATAAAATAAAAAGAAGAAAAGATTTAGGGTTACCGATGACGTAGCTTTGGCATTTGACAAACCCTGAAAGAAAAAAACGGCAAACAAAAGAGGGTGAGTGCATTATCGGTTCGGGGACAATTAGGGTTAACTTTAATAAAATAAAAGATAAATAAATTAATAATGAATAATAAATAATACTTAGCTTTGATTTGGATTTGATCTGATATGGTTAATAGGGCGCCTTTAAGGTTAACCCTGAAAGGCAAGGCAGAAAAGGGATGAATGCAAAGCAAACCCTAAAAGTAAAATAATCTAAATATATTTTAAATTGAATTAGAATTAAATTACTTAACTTCGAGGTTTCGAGGTTTGTTGAAGGCGCGCGCTCGGGACGAACCATGTTGCTAACCCTGATAATAAGAAAATAAAATAAAATCAGTGTACGGCTTATTCTTCATAAACCCTAATTAGGGTACGAAGTTGCATAAAAGAAAATAAATAATTTAATTAATTATTGGTCTAACGACCTAATTAATTAAATCGAGTTGAAAAATAAAATCGGATGCGAAATATATTTTTTTGGAAAATTTTTGTAAGTTTTCATGAATTATTATGAATTTTGGAGTAATAAATGATTAAATCAATTTTTAATATTTATTTACAATTAAAATATATAATAAATGTTTTTATAAAATAGATAAGAAAATATTTTTTTATGAAAAACATATTATTTATATATATAAAATAAAATTTGATTGGTTAAAAAAAATACAGTTATATATATAAATGTAAATAAACATGTTATATAATAAAAATAAAAAAATTTTAAAAAAAACTCAGCTGAATCGTATGCATCACACGCATGGGGTCCATGGTACTCCTGCATCCTTGGAAGCGTCGGATTGATCATTCTGGAGATCTGATGGCTGGCAACGTGAGGAGCACGATACGAGCGTGAGTCATAACACGCTGGATCACTAGGTATCCTCATCTGGTTCGCGCGCTTTTGGTATTCGAATTGGCCAATCAGCGCTTGCCACCGCATCGTCTTCCTCCCCTGATTTCTGAAACAGGTTCTTTCACAGCGCTTATTACACAAGCGCTATAAAAACTCCACTTTTAACACCTGCGAAAAATAACGAATACGACCAAACCAGCACAAAAATTTGGCGCAATGCTGTGGATAGACTCGTCTCAGCCATGCGAATCCAATGATACCTGTCCTAGGATCTAATTTAACGTAATCTAAAAAGCCCTAATTTTAAGAGCATGAACCCTAACATGGCATGTCCTTCGTATCAGCACCAAAACGTAATTAAACATCCAGAATTGTTAAGTATGTCACATAGAACAGATATATGCAATTAGATTCGATTATGGATGCGCATGTTATGCAAATCGAAGAGAAAAAGAAAAGCGAACCGTGAGGCCTTGGGAGGTTGATTCTGAGCGTATGGATTGAGAGTTACGATCGAAAAAGCTTTACTATACCCCTGGGAATCGTTTGGGAGGCTCACAAAGCTTTGAATTCGCCTTAAACTCCAAATCGACCTTAGAAATTTCTTGATTCTTGGATGCTCGAATTAGGAGTTCTTCCACTGCCAAAACCCTAACCCTTGCGTCTGAATAGCTTCTATACTTATAGGAGACTGATTAGGGTTGATAAAGTTGAACTAAATCCAAGTGAATCTTTGATTGGAATTTTTAGGAAATATGATTGAAAAATGTTTCTAAATTTGATCCAAATTCCATATTTTCCAATCAATTTGCTCTTGTACGAATTTTTTTGTCAATTAATGGCTATTTGGATGATTAATGATGATTGAAATTTGAGAAAAAATCAAATCTTCCATTATTTTTATAATCATGATTTTAAATGAATAAAAATCATAAATAATTAATAAAAATAAAAATTATAAAAATAAAAAGTCCTTGTCTTTATCTCGTGGATGGGCTTTTGATGAAGATTGGGTGAGGAAAAGAGTATGGGCAAATTTTGGGGTATGACAAATTGCAATTTGCAGAGATGGAATTGTAATTGGGTTTTCATAATTATCGTTCTTAATTACTATTATCGTTATTGTGATTTGGAGAGATCGAATCTCATACCGGTAAAAGTTATCTAATTTGATTTGCAGACATGGAATCTTATTTGAGGATAAGTGAAGATAATGATTCAAAGGATTGTTCTATTGTGAATTAATTGATAATTGTATAGGATTAGGTTGATGAACCCTAAAGACTCAACATCTTTCTTTATTTGTTAACACAAAGTCCTTTATTTGCTTTTATTTTATTATTTGCTTTTGATATTATTATTAGTATAAAACAAACCAAACCAAATTTCTTAACTCAAAATAAACAACTATAGAACGGCAGTGATATTAACCAATCCCTGTGGATACGATATATTACAGAAAATATTTACCCACAAATACTTTCAACAATACGTCGTGCGTTAGACTACCCAATTTGCATCCGTAGATGTCTGGAAGGCCGTGCGTTAGGCTTTGCTTTGAATAAGATTCGAACCTTTGTAATGTACCTGTCACATACTCACTTGGTAACACTGTCAGTTTTATGCAATGTTTATGATGTATGTAATGAATGAGATGGAGTTCTCAAAAATAAAATTGGACGCTTTGTATGTTATGTATGAATTATAACCGCATGCAATGTATGGATATTGCATGTGATGTATATGATGTATGGCTATGATTTATGTTACTCGAAGCATCTTGATTGAGAAGATAAATCTCTATGTCATTGTGAGTTTGATGTTTTGATCTTTGCTTGGAGATGCTCGATTGGGGATTTGCGATTTCTGCTTGGGGATGATCAGTAACTTGGTGTACCCTGATTGGGAATAAAAGATATTAGTAGACCATGTTGGAGAAGAGCCAAGTGTTGGAGAACCGGTAGTGTTGAAAATGTAAACTCTGTTGGGGAGCCATATCTTTGTCGGGACGAGAGCATTTGAAAATGATTACTCTGTAGGGATATGATCTTGTGAAATCAGCTTTGTGGGAATACGTGGATGTCTCGACCGTTGCCCCCAGTATTATAGTACCTACCATTCCTGGATTTAATTAGGACACGCCACTGAATGTTGATCAAGATGTGAAACTGGACTTGCATAGATTTGCCCCAGTTAGTAGGAACTTTGGAAAGATTCGCCTCGCGAGGACTTTATGAGATGTGAACTATGGGCGACATGCCCCTAGTAATCATAGGCTCAAGACAATGTCCTATGTTGGTTGAGAAGTAGCTTCAGATCTACTTGGATGCATGCCCCTAATTGTTTTGGCATCCTTGAGAGATTCTCAGAATCTTGACTTGATTGCCCCATATTGATTGGGCGAAGCGTGCCATGCCCCTTGTATACGTAGGAGACATGGCTTCTTGGAGTAATATTGTCTGTCGGGATGACTTTCAGTCATTAGTTGTACCCTGTGCAGGTTCTTTCTGTTGCTAACATTTGAAGTTATGTAGCAGAATTTGTTTAATAATGAATTCATGAGATGCAATGCATACATTTGTCTTGAGTTTTCGAAAAACGTTAAAACAGGAGATGTAAAGGCGTGATATTTGTAAAAACATGATATTCGTAACAATTTGATGTTTGTGAAAACGTGATATCAACTTAGCATTTTTGGTACCCTTGAGGAGTCGGGATACCTTTTTGGTGACAGTATGCTTTCGAACTAACCATGCTTCAATTAGGACTTTCAAGGGTTGTAACGTGGCTTGGTTCACGGTTTAAGAAACAAAGGATAAAAGCTCAAAACTTGATTGTACCCACCCCTCTTCGTGATGATCTTCAGTCCTAAGCTCAGTTAATTCAACTCATGCATTCAGGTTCCAAGAGACTTTTGGATTTGTGCCTTTGATAATGACGATGGTTCACAAGCAAAGAGAACTTTTGAGATGGCAGTCACTTCTTCCTTTTGGTAGTCACAACATTGTGTTGTTCAGGAATTTGTTGACCTCTCTTTTTTTCATCTTTTTGATATCCCTAACTTTTGCCTGAACTGTCTATCTTGAGCTTACAGTCAGCGGGATGCCTTGGTTTTTGCCTAAGTCTTCTTTCTTTGATTTTTTACTTAGCAGGCTTTTCTTTGTATATATGTTTTTTCATTTTTTTTGAAAGATATTGACTGCCTTGCTTACTGATTGATGAACCATTATTGGCTTTTGATTGACATCTCCAACACTTCTTTGATGTGTGCGGATGAACGCTTGTGATTGAAAACTTTATTGAAAGGTGTACTGAATGATTCTCTTAAAATAGAATGCACAACCAAATTAACTGAGAATTACCCTTCCCCAGGTTATGATCAAGGGTTTTAATTAATACAAGAAAGAAAACTTCTACTCCTTTGGCTCAAAAGGGGTTGACTAGGGATTAACATCCTTATATCTCCACTGTTTAGGAATTGAAACAATGCATGTACATCATCAGCATAGTCCGCTCAAAAGCATATTGTATGAGGTTGCGGTATCATTTTCGTCATCCTCCCTCAAAAGGCTTACAGCTTAACACAAAACATATGCAAAGTAAATACGCAGTTTAAAATGAGTGATAATGAAATAATGTATTCAAGACAAACATATGCAATGCACTGATGATGATTATTAAAATATATAATGTCTATCATAATTCGAATGTTTAAACAAACAGAATAAAATTTGCGCATGAAAGTAAATCTAATGATTAAAAGTTCATCCACTTAGACATTAATCAGTCTTGTCGTGACTAGGCATAGGAGCGGTGATCACCACAGGAGTTCTCGGATGGTTGAATTTGATTTCTCCAGCATCGATCATGTCTTGAATCTTGTTTTTCAATGACCAGCAGCTATTTGTATCATGACCAGGACTAACAGAGTGATATGCACACCTCACATTAGGATTATAGCTATGAGCAGAAGTACTAGGATTCTTAGGGGGATCCTTTAAAGTGATCAACTCCGACTTCAGTAGGTGTTGTAATGCTTGAGCCAATGACATATTAATCTTTGTGAATTGACGCTTAGGTACATCTGACTTGCGTCTTTGTTGTGGAACTGGTGTAGAGATCAAAATTGTCCCCACAGATTGGTTGTGTTCATTGCGACCTTTCCGATTGTGCTCAGCATTAGTCAGGTGAGGTTCTTCAGATGAGTTGAAGTTAATGATCCTTTCATCAATTAAGTCTTGAATCTTGTGCTTCAGTTGCCAACAATCCTTTGTATCATGACCAGGACTATTCGAATGATAAGCACATCTCGCATGGTACTTATACCCAGGAGTGGGGTTGGTAGGAAATGAATATGGAGGCAATAGAGTTATCAAGTTCTGATTGAGCAGTTGTTGCAGAACTTGAGACAACGGCATGTGCAACGGAGTGAATGACCGCTTAGGTTTGGATTTCCATTTATCTTGCACACCTTGCTCCCTTTGTTGGTCCCTCTCCTTCTCTGACAGAAGTGCCTTTAACTCTTCTTGCCCCTTGGCCAAGTGAAAGATTATTTTCTGGAACTGGTTATTCTGAGCCTGAAGATTTTTGACAGATTGTTCAAGATCCATTTCCTTGCTGAAATAAACAGCGGGAAGATGAGGCATTTGTTGTTTATGAAACATGTGATGCGATGTTTATGAATGATATGATTATGCATATGCAATGTTTTCGAGGACCTTGGAATTCAAATTTGTTTAAAACAAAACAGAAGAAACTTTATTAATAATGCTTAAGGAAAATAAATTGCAATTTTTTTTATTAGTATCTTTTACAATAATGAAAGTATAAAACTAAAAATAAAACTAGGAATAAAATAATAAAAACAAAAGTCTTCAAGTCTCCCATGGACGCTTCCTTTTTGAACCGATGAAGTTGTTGATGCCTTGCTCCGCTTGAAGTAGCTTTGTGAGCTCTAATACTTTCTTTTCTTTAGCGCGAAACTGAGCTTCAAAAGTGTCTCTTTCTTCTTTTAATTGAATCCAAGATCTCTTTAATTCTTTGATGTCAGTTGGCATGTCTGGATGAGCAATAACTTGAGGAACTTTTTCCTCGCAATCAGGCTCCACTATCACAGGTAGGACATATGGATAAGGCATGATGAGACGTTGAGCACGAGTGCGCACCCATCTAAGATAAGGCCCCAAAGGAATGGAGTTTCTTTGCCCCAAGCTCTTGCTATCAATTCTGTTCACCATATCCCATGCTCGTATAAACTTCCGGCGGTGATTTTGAGTATCATCTTCATAATCAAACACAAACCCTTGTATAAGAATCTGATGAGGACCATCTCTTCGAGCGTAACCAAACTGACGTAAGGCCAAACAAGGATTATAAGTAATACCCCCTCGTATGCCAAGTAAAGGCACATTAGGATATTGTCCACAGCGGTCGATGATGGTAACACTCTCCTTGGATAAGGAAAGCCAACAGATATCAGAATGATAAAGTGACATTATTCTCTTATGCCATTTCAGCCTTTGGTCGTTCCTCATTACTGAGCGAGGAAAGTGCGAAATAAACTACTTAGATAGCAAAGGTATGCAACACATAAGAGTCCCTCGTTTCTTCATAGTACGAGTGTGAAGAGAGTGTAGGATATCTCCAAGCAAGGTAGGAACTGGATTGCGTGTTAGAAATATCTTTATGGCGTGCACATCAACGAACTGGTCAGGATTAGGGAACAATACCAAACCATAAATGAGTAAAGCTAATATGTCTTCGAAGGCTTGATAACTCATGGACTTCAAAAACATACGAGCTTTTCCGAATAAGAACTTAGCGAGAAATCCCTTGACTCCACTTCGGGTTTCCCAATGACCATCAATATCAGACTTCTTAAGATGTAAAGCGGAAGCGATAACTTCCAATTTTGGAATTTCTTCCAAACCAGTGAACGGAATCTGATCTCGGATGGAGAGTCCAAGTATGTCAGCAAACTCCTCCATAGTAGGTACCAACTGATAATCCGGGAAAGTAAAACAATGATGCTCGGGATCGAAGAATTGAAATAGTACACTCATCATTTCTTCGTCAAAACCTGAAGTAACCAAACTGGGCAAGAGACCATGTATTTCAGTGAATCGGGAACCTCCAGGAATCTCTAATACCAACTCTTTCAGTTTGGAAGGTATCTTCACAAAGTTAACTCGAATGGTGTTTCTAGTCTCCATGACCTACAAAACAGAACAAAGATGAATTCTTTGGTCCTCGAATGGTTAGTCATGATGTTATGATGCTTATGATGTTTATGATGTCATGATGTCAAGTAGATAACAAACATAAACAAGTCACACAATTTTGCCTTAAGGTTAGGCTTGCATGTAGTCCAGAGGTGCGTACCCTCCCCCTGAAGTTTAGTCGGTTCAAACCTGTCCTATATAAAGATCGGGTTCTAGGGAGCTCATATCATTGACCTTTCTCGAAGGCGCTTATCTCAGTTCGGCAATCGAATCGCCAACCGAAAAGGTCCTGAAAGTCCAGTCCATATGAGTGTAGCTTCGAGTATCAACCAACTTCAGTCGGAACCAAAGCCAGCCATCTCGCTACTTTCTAAAAGGCCAAAGTCAAGTTCGACTAAGGTTCTAAGGGTGAATTAGTGCTTAATGACACCACGCGGCAGCCAAGCATTTCCTCAGGTCGGATCCCAAGGAACACCAGGACAAACCAATGTGTCACACTAACAATGGCCATCAGATCAACCACATTAGTATACGCTGTGCAGTCTCATTGATCTCATGCCATTTACCTAAGGTACTCAGATCCGGGTTAGGATCTTTCACACAGCAAAATACCCAAAACAGCCCTGCAAAAATAAAGCAAACAAAGCAAACAATAGAAAACATTTAAGGTGAATCCTAAACTTTTAAGGTAACCCCTCTTTTATCGAAATTTATCCCTAGCAGAGTCGCCAGTTCTGTAATACGGTGAACTGACTTTATCGAAATGTCGCGGTAAGCAAGAGTCGCCACCAACTTTTATTTTATCCAAACAAGTTAGAAAGGCTAAAAGAACAGAGAAAAACCTTTTAAATAAAATAGGGTTCGGGGGGTAATTATGCAAAGGGAAGGTGTAAGGCACCCTTTGCATCCATGGTTTTCCATGGGCTCTTAATTGCTTTGCTCTTTGTTTGAAAAGAAATGTAGAAGAAAAAGAATAGGGACTTTAGCTCGTAAATGAGCGTAGCCCTTTTGAAGGATTATGAGAAAGAATATAAAAATTTTAGAGCAAGGCAAAGCAATTAGGGGCAATTACCATAAACTTAGATGATAGGTTTCTTTTAGCCTTTCAGGATGAAAAGGTCTATCCATGCCATGAGAGGGCAGGAAGCCTTTCGTTTGGATGTAAACGGGTCATCGCATTATCGTTCGCCATAAGACTGACCCATGCCATAGAGAGGCAGGTAGTCTAAGGGGAAGGATCAGAATAGCCTTTTTCGTAGGCAACCAGAGGGTACCTCAGCCTTTTCGTAGGCAACTTCCGAGGGTCGAGATCATGTATATCGAAGGCAGCATCATTAGGGACCATGATCTTAATCGAGGCAACATGGCTGAGATATCCTCGTATTCGAGGGACTGGCTATTCTGCAAAAAACACAAGGCAACAAGGCAACAGGCAACAGAGAGGTTTACCCAAAAGTGTGCGTGTGTGCACCAATCATGTGATTATATTCAGAAAATTATCTTATAATTAATTATCTAAATTCATTAGAGGCTTGCACTCCCTAGGATTACCAACCACGCAGTTTAATATAAACAGTAATGATGGGGAAGAGAAATTGAAACCAGCGGAGGAGAGGGGAATTGAAACCAGCGGGATAACACAAATGGGTTTGAAACAAGTAATAATATAATCGAGATTAGGGTTTAGGGTTACCTATACTCGACGCTTTGGCAATTGACAAACCCTAAAAAGGCGGGAAAAATAACAAAAATAAGGGGTGAGTGCATTATGGGTTCGGAGGCGGACATTGCTAACCCTAATAGAAATAAAAGATAAAGAAATTAAGAATAAATAAATACAAGGGCACTTAGCTTTGCATTATGAATTTGATCTGACACGGTCGGCGGTCGGAGGAAGCCTCAGGGTTAACCCTGAAAAATGGCAAGGGCAGAAAAATAGATGGAGTGAATGTATGCACAGTTCAAAAAATATAAGGGCAGACCCTAAAATCAAAAGAAACAAAATAGACTTTGAAATTTAAATGAATCGAATACTTAGCTTCGTATTTGACGTGGCGCGTAGTCGGGAGGCACCTGAAAAGACAACCCTGAAAAGGCACAGAAAAAAGACATATTTTTTAGTGTATGGATTGATCGTCGTGAAGCCTGACTAGGGTACGGATTGGATAAAATAATATAAATGATTTAATTAATTATTGGTCTCGCGACCTAATTAATTAAATTGAGAAAATAAAATCGGACGCCAAAGTATTTTTATGGATTTTTTAGAATTTAAATAGAATAAATATGAGTTTATCAAGTAATTAAATATAACTTATTTAGAACAATAATTCATTTAAAACAAATAAATAAAATAAATAAATATTAAGAAAATAAAATAAAATAAATAAATTATTAGTCATAAGAAGGGCTTTTTAAAATAAATATGATAGTTATTTATATAGTAGAGAGAAAAAAAATCAATAAAAATAATATATATAAATATTAATATATAAATAAAATAGGTTTTATGTAATTAAAAATAAATTTTTTTGGAAAACTTAGCTTATGATCGTATGTGGCGCGCTCGTGTGGTCCATGGTGTGCCTGCGTCTTTGAGTACGTTGGATTGGACGAGCTGGAGATCTGAGGGCCATGAGAACGCGCGTACTCGGTATGCCATGCGTCTTGATACACCAGATCCTTGGGCTTCTCAAACGCGCGCGCGCTTTTTTTATTTGAATGGGCCAATGGCCGGCTGACACGGAGTCGTCTTCTCCAAGGGGTTCTGAAACCAGACCCTTTTACAGTGCTTTTTAAAAAAAGCGCCATGAATGCTCAACCTGAAAATAGCGAATACATGCAAACCGAAACAAAAATGTTTCGCGACCTGTCCGTTTGAACCGTCTAGATCCCCTGAATTCGAATATGCCAATAGTTTTCCTTGATTTTGGCTCGAACAAAAAGCCCTAAATTAAGCTCATGAACCCTAATATGGTGGATTCGGATTCCCACGTTTAAAACTTACCAAACTTTCCAGAAACAATAAACAGACTACGACAAACAATATTATGCAATCAATTTATGTTTATGCCTCATGAATTAGTGCAATCGAATCAAGAAAGGTTTCGACAAACCTTGGCTTATAGGAGGAAGTTCTGGAGTTGTTGATGTCGAGCAAGGATCTAAACACTTTCAGTGATCCTTAGGGAACGTGTATGAGCGATTGGAAGACCTTGAGTTGGCTTTAATCTCAGAATTGAACTTTGAAATTTTCTTTGACTTTTGTGCTCGGATTTTGTTCTCTTGAGGCTGCAAAACGTGAACCCTAGCATCTGGCTTTGATCAGTATATATATGAGATTGATTAGGGTTGATAAAACTGAAGGAAATCCTTTTGAATCTTGAATTGAAAGTTTTGGAAATTTGATTGAAAATCTCTTATGAAAACTTTCTTAATTTGCTCAATTTCGATCTAATCTCTCCAAATATTATTTGCACGAATTTGTAATGATTATATGATATATTTGATGATGAAAATAGATCCAAATCATATCTTTTATAAAATATTTGATTTTCTTCTAATTTATATGATTTTAATTCTTTTTAATTAGAATAAAAAATCAAAATAAATCAAATTAATCATATATTTTCGTGGCAAAGATATTTTGGGCTCTTGAATACTTGGGGACCAAGATTGAAGCAAAATAATTTGGGCCCATTTGCAAAAAGTTCCAAGTTTCTTCACATTTGTCCCTCCAAAATGACCCAACTTTAGTAAGGCCTATCTCTCTCAATTTTTGAGGTATGGGAGTGTTCTAGGACTTTTTAGGAACCTTAGAGAGTCCTCTAACCAGGGTCTTTGGTCCAATATCAAAATTATTTTCCATGCTCCTTGTGTGTCCTTTTTGAAAAAAGTGACTTTTTGTTGACTTTTGAAAGGGACCTATAATGTTTTAGTCCATATCTATCAAATGAAGCATTTCTAGACTTGGCATGTCAGAGACAATTTTGTAGAGAATCAAATTTCCTTCAAGATGAGCTTTGGATGGAAAATTTTGGCTGTTCCATGTGGGAGTTATTGCTGGTCAAAGTTCAGTTGACTTTCTCCTATGAAAACCCTAATTTAGAAACTTTTTGAATTGTTGATTTTTGATCTTTCCTTGATGAACCATGATCAATGCTTGATCAAATGGTGAATGATACTTCAATATTAGGATCTTGACAAAAAATCAGGAGTTCTGACTTTACTTTGCCCACAGTTGACTTTTAGGTCAACCTAGTCGACTGTTGACTTTCCGAATATAGAGGTCATGTGAGATATATTGAGCCATATGGGATGCCTTAGAGCCATTGATTCCTTGATTTTCCTTCAGAACAATAAAACCCTAGTTCTCTGAGCCTTGTTTAGGAGAGAGTGTCTTTGAGCTTTATGCTTTGATTTGAATTTGAATAGGGAGTGCAAATTTTGGGGTATGACAGCGTGGTTAGTAAAATAGGGAGTGCAACCATGAACTGAACATAGATCACTAATTTACAAGATAAATGTAATCGAAGTTAACCACATGATTGTGCACCCACACACCTTTAGGGTGATCCCTCTGGTTGCCTTGTTGTCTTATTACTGTTGCCTTGTTGCCTAAAAATAGTCAAGTCCCTCGATTCCGAGGATACCTAAAGCAAATGTTGCCTTCAAAGTTATTGAAACTCCCCTGAGGTTGCCTTATAAAAGATGATTGTCCCTATTGCTAACGTATCCTCGCATGATGCCTAAAAAGATAAAATGACTATTATATCCTTCCCTTAGACTACTTGCCATCTTTATGGCAAGGACAGTCTTATGGCGAATGATACTTTTCTCGATGACCCTTAACATCCAATTGAAAGACTTCCTGCCCTCTCATGGTACGGATAGACCCTTTCGCCCTGAAAAGCTAAAAGAACGAATTTTAAAACTTAGGGTAGTTACTACTAATTGCTTGCTCTAAATTCAAAATCTTTTCCCACTCTTTTTCAAAAATCAAATTCAAAAAGATTACGCTTATTTACAAGCTAAAGTTCTTCTTCAAAGTTTTTACTATTCACACACGACACTTCAAACTTTTCAAACAAACAAGTGAGCTAAGCAATTAAGAGCCCATGGATAACCATGGATGCAAAGGGTGCCTTACACCTTCCCTTTGTATAACTTACCCCCAGAACTCAAAATCTTTAAAAGGTATTTTTCTGTTCTTTTAGCCTTTCTTATTGGATAAAATAAAAGTCGGTAGCGACTCTTGCTATCCGCACATTTCAAAAAAGTCAGTTCACCATATTACAGAACTGGCGACTCTGCTAGGGATGCTTTCGATTAAAAAGAGGGGTTACCTTAAAGTTTAGGATTCACTTTAAATTGTTTGTATTGTTTGCTTTATATTTGTGGGCCTGTTTGGGTTTACTTGTGTGAAAGATCCTAACCCGGATCTGAGAACCTAAGGTAAATGGCATGAGACCAAGGAGATTGCACAGCGTATACTGATGTGGTTGATATGGTGGCCATCGTTAGTGTGACACATTGGTTTGTCCTGGTGTTCCTTGGGATCCGACTTGAGGAAACACTTGGCTGCTGCGTGGTGTCATTAAGCACTAATTTGCCCCTAGAACCCTAGTTGAACTTGACTTTGGCCTATTAGAAAGTGGCGAGATGGCTGGCTTTGGTTCTGACTGAAGTCGGTTGATACTCAAAGCTACACTCATATGGACTGGACTTTCAGGACCTTCTTGGTTGGTGATTCGATTGCCGAACTGAGATAAGCGCCTTCGAGAAAGGTCAATGATATGAGCTCCCTAGAACCCGATCTTTATATAGGACAGGTTAAACCAACTTAACTTTAGTGGGGAGGGTACTTACCTACGAACTTCATGCAAGCCTCTAAACCTAAGGGGACTTGTGTGACTTGTCTGTGTTTGCTACTAACCTTTGTTTCCTTGCAGGTTTTGTTAAAGGACTTGTTTGCCCTTACTATCTCACGCTTTGCCTAATAAACTGCATTCGCATAACATTCATGACATCATGACATCATAAGCATAATATGATTTAACTAACCCTTTCAAGGATCTTAGGGATTTAGGGCGCACAATTTTAGGTGCTCTTATCAAGGACTGAATTCCTATCAAGGGGCAAGAGGATTTATTTTCCTCTGGCCACATACCTTCCAATTCAGAGACTTAGTACCTATCAAGGGGCAAGAGGATTTATTTTCCTCTAGCCATGTGCCTTCCAATTCAGGAGTATCCCGAATCAGAGGCGATGACCCACTGGATATGGTGAGCTTGATTCCCATGGAAGAACATCCGAGAATCAGAGTTCTTCGAACAAAGATGCGACCAATCATTTTCCAATGTTGCTAACTAAATTTCCTAAATATCCTTGAAAATATTGCATCTACATTCATAACATCGCATCACAGGTTTCCACCACAGGTTTCTCACCTCCTCGCTGTTTATTTCAGCATCATGAATCTCGAGCAATCAGTCAAAGACCTTCAAGCTCATAATGCCCAGTTTCAAGATTTGATCCTGAACTTGTCCAAGGGGCGAGATGAACTGAAAGCACTCCTAACCAAGAGAGAGAAAAGGCCTGGAAGATCTGTGGGTGTCCTTAACATGGGAAGAAGATTCCGAGGTCCACTCAAGAGGGCTGAAGAAGTCAAGATTTCTAAAGAGGACGACAATGAACAAGACGATGGTGCTAGTGTCCAAACTGATACGAAAAGTAACCACGATTCTGCCAAGCCCTCTGAGGAAGAAGAAGACTACTACCATGAGGATGAACATCCCGATGATAAATACAAGTGGTTGGAAGAACGTATGAAAGCTATGGAAATTCAGAAAGTACCTGGGTTGGATTTTGAAGAGCTAGGGCTCATCTCAGGGGTTGTCATTCCTCCGAAATTCAAGACTCCGACCTTTGCTAAGTATGATGGAGTGTCCTATCCTAAACTGCACCTGAAATCCTATGTGAGGAAGATTCAGCCTCATACGCTGACAAGATGCTATGAATCCACTTTTTCCAAGAGAGCTTATCTGGAACCCAACTCGAATGGTACTATCAACTGGATGGTGCCAACATTCATACATGGGAAGACTTGGCCGGTGCTTTCTACAAGCAATACCAATACAATGCTGATCTCGCGCCAACCCGCATGCAACTACAAAGCATGTCCATGGGACCTAATGAAAGCTTCAAAGAATATGCTCAGAAATGAAGAGACTTGGCTGGCAGAGTCCAACGTCCCATGGTTGGCCGAGAGTTAGTTGACATGTTCATGAATACACTGACTGGTCCTTTCTACAACCATTTACTTGGAAGCTCCTCGTCTGGTTTCACCGACCTCATACTGACTGGAGAACATGTTGAAAGTGGTATCCGAAGCGAAAAAATTCAGGTGGCTACTTCTTCTGGTACTGTAAAAAAACCATACAATGGGAAGAATGAATCCAACACTGTTGGGGAAGTCCTGGTCTCTAGTCAGGCTCCAACGCAACACCAACAGAAAGATCAACGTAAGCAACAAGGTGGCCAACATACTTGGAAATCCAAACCCAAAAGGTCATTTACCCCACTACACATGCCATTAGCTCAAGCTTTGCAACACTTGCTCAATCGAAGTCTGATAACTCTACTGCCTCCATACTCAGCTCCTGCTAATCCCGCCCCTGGGTACAAGCATCATGCAAGATGTGCTTACCATTCAAATAGTCCTGGTCATGATACAGAAGATTGTGGGCCATTGAAACATAAAATTCAAGACTTGATTGAAGAAGGCATCATTGAATTTGGCCAACTAGAGGAGCCACACAAAGTCTAAAGGATGGCTATTTAGATCATTAATTTACTCGCATTCGCAATTTATTTCCTGTTTGTTTAAACATTCTTTTTATGTCAGACTCTATTTATTTTATCATAATCATTAAATGCATTGCATACGTTTGGCTTGACTTATTTCTCCTCCTATTTCTATATTAAACTTTGTTTTTACTTGGTTTTCTTTATGATATTTAACTCTCGCTAAAGCTGTAAGCCTTTTGAGGGAGGATGACGAAAATGATACCGCAACCTCATACAATATGCTTTTGAACGGACTATGCTGACGATGTACAGGCATTGTTTCAATTCCTAAACAGTGGAGATATAAGGATGTTAATCCCTCGTCAACCCCTTTGAGCCTAAGGTGTAGGAGTTTTCTTTCACGTGTGTCATACCCCAAAATTTGCCTTCATATAATTACAAATATCATTTTATATCGATTAAGTGACATGGCACAATTGGTAATACTTTGAGAGTAAGAGGTACAAGAGCGAGAAGTCCCGAGTTCGAATCTCACTTTTGATATTTTTACTTTTTATTTTCTAACTTTAGTACTAACTTCATTTTCATTAAAAATCACAAAAAATAGTTTTTTTATCATTTTTATGCTTAATTTTCGTATGCACTATTTAAGCATTTTTTAAAAATATTAATTTTTCATTTTTTTCATTTTATTCATAAAAAATAACCAAAATATCATAAATAAAAAGATTTGAGATTATTTGTTTACATTTTTATAAATAATGCATTTTTAGGATAGTATTTTCATTCTTAGAGAAAAATTAATGTAATTGATTAATTATGTCAAGAATCAAAATCAAATATTATATTTGATTTAGAATTTTGATTATATTGATTAATCATTGATTTTTTCCTATTTTTATTTAACCTAAAATTATATTATATATACTGACTTTTTGATTTTTTTTAGGGAACCCTACTCACAAATTCTTTCTCACGAAAGAATAGTAAAGAAAAATTGGAAGACACATCATCCAAACACTCCCTCCGACGTTGATGATCTCCGACCTCGTCAACCACCAACACCACGACGCATCCCAGCCATTCACAAGCGAGCAACACGTTCTGAAACGCAAGACCACGACCCTGGGTTCAAGGTTCTCAAAAGAGGGATTTTCGGCTAGAGGCGATTTCAGGGCCAATTGATGGGACCAATGAATTCGTGAGGTCCCTTACAGTGCACACAAGCCATGGTGATGCGCCATACGTCCTCACATCCCCACCATCAGATTGTTTCCAGCGCTAGATCTGACAGCCAGGAACTGCACGCCCACAGTGAACCCTCAAAAGTCATCCACACTTGATCACCAGCTAAGTCACTTTTAATTTTTTATTTATTTTTATATAAACCCTTTTTACTTATCTTCTTTTCTCTATTTATTTTTTATTATTATTATTATTTTAAAAATTAGTTTTAAAAAACATGTTATCTATTAATTAAATAAATATTTTCACCATTATTTTTAATCGGAGTTTCGACTTTTTTTTTACAATATTAAAAATAATTGTTTTTAAGGTTTTTAGCTGATAATTATTTTAGGGTAACAATTTTAATCTTGCCTCAAACCCTGATTTTGGCATGATAACTAATCACTGTGTTGTCCGTTAACCTTAGTTAATTTCTGTCCCTTTTGGGTTTGCCTTGCCATTTTTTGCCTAAATTATTACTGTTGGGATCATTCATACACTAAAATAATTTCTCTTCTTTGCGCAAATTTTCAGGGTTATTTCAAATCCTTCAGCCACGTGCCTCACCCGACCAAAAGCTAAGTTTTCTAACTTTTTTTATGTATATTTAATTTTTAATTCCTCTTTTATTTATTATCAATGCCTTGTATTTGCCGCAAAAAGTTTTCTACCTTTCTCTTCTTCATTTTTCAGAATTAGCCAAGATTCTCCGACTATGCATCATCAGAGCTAAGTTTCTAATCCTTATTTTATTTCATATAAATATTATTTTACTTTTTGCCCTTTGCCCAAAATAGGGTTTGCCTCGAATAGTCAATGCACTCACCCTTATTTATTTTCCTTTTAATTTTCAGGGTCAGCCGAAGGTTCGAGAAGATCAAGGACATTCAAGAATTTTTGTTAATTATTATTCCCACTTATTTTCTGTCTTTTAAATTTCCCCCATCCCCGCAGGTGTTTATTGTAATAGCGTAGGAATTTATTTTCTACCTTTAATTTCCGTAATATTAACTGCGTGGTTAGTAATCTTAGGGAGTGCAAGCCTTTAACAGAGTTAGGATAACTAATTACAAGATTAAATATCTGAATTAAACCACGTGATTGTTGCACACACACACCTTTAGGGTAATCCCTCTGGTTGCCTTGTTGCCTTGCTGCCTGTTGCCTCTATTGTACTAAATAGTCAAGTCCCTCGATTCCGAGGATACCTAAAGCAAAACAAATGTTGCCCTCGGTTCATTATCATCATCAATTTCGTCCCTCGATGTTGCCTCGGTAATATGATGACTTGTCCCCATTGCTAAGGTATCCTCGCATGATGCCTTAAATGACTATTATATTCTTCCCTTAGACTACCTGCCCTCTTTATGGCATGGGACAGTCTTATGGCGAACAATTATTCTCGATGACCCTTAAACATCCAATTGAAAGACTTCCTACCCTCTTATGGTACGGATAGACCCTTTCGCCTCGAAAAGCTAAAAGAACAATTTTTCTAACTTAGGGTAGTTGCTATTAATTGCTTGCTCTAAATTCAAAACTCTTTTCCTACTCTTTTCAAATCAAATTCAAAAGACTACGCTTATTTACAAGCTAAAGTTCTTATTCAAACTTTTCTCAATCTTTTCAAACAAATCAAACATTTCAAACAAAGTGAGCTAGGCAATTAAGAGCCCATGGATAACCATGGATACAAAGGGTGCCTTACACCTTCCCTTTGTATAACTTACCCCCCGAACTCAAAATCTTTCAAAAGGTCTTTCCTGTTCTTTTAGCCTTTCCAATTGGATAAAATAAAAGTCGGTGGCGACTCTTGCTTAACCGCGACATTTCGATAATAAAGTCAGTTCACCGTATTACAACGTGCAAATTGAAACCCTTTAATCATAACCTGGGAAAGGGTAGTTACTCAGTTAACTTAATTATACTAGTTGTTGTTTACACAAATAATGATGGGTTCCCGCAACCAATAAGTCATGCAGCCAGTATCCACCAAAAAGAAAAAAGCTGTTAAGTCAAAACCTATGAAGGAGACTTATCGAAAATTAAGACATCCCGCTGAGTGTAACCTCAAAATAAACAGTTCAGGCAAAAGTTAGGGATAATAAAGTCAAAAAAGAGGTCACTACAAATCCTCGACAAAAGAAAAATAATTACAAAAAGGATGACTGCCTTTTTCAAATAAACTTTATGTGCTTCAACCATCACCAAATGTCAATATTACGACTTCAAGACCTACTAGAACTTAAATGCAAAGTTAGCTGAGCATAAGATCGAAGAACATCACGGAGATTGGGATGGGTACAAATAAAATTTGAGCCACTATCCTTTGTTTCTTAAACTGTGAACCAAGCCACGTTACAACCCTTGAAAGTCCTAACTGAAGCATGGTTAGTTTGAAAGCGTACTGTTATCAAAGGTATCCTGACTCCTTAAGGTTTACCATAAACATTGAGTTGATATCATGTTTTTACAAACATCACTTTCTTACATCTTTTGTTTTGCTAAAAACCGTTTTTAAACCTCAAGACAAACATATGCATTACATTTTTATGAGTGTCATTATAAAATATTTTCGTCTACATAAGTTCAAATGTTTGGCATCAGGAAGAATCTGCATGGGGCATAACTAATCACTAAAAGTCCTCCCGACAGATAAATTTGCAGAGACGTCTAGCATACATGACTCGGTCAACTAAAAGCTTGTTTATACAAGGGGCATGACATATTCATAGAATCTCTCAAAGGCACTGAACAACCAGAGAAGTTAGTCCATCACTGGGGGCATGTCACATCAGTCACAAATCTCAACAAATGCTATTTAGCTACTGGCATCAGATGGTGTCAGTATCTGTCTTTCCTTCGAAGTTCGAATTCCAGTAATCTAAAAACATCAAGCATACTAGGTTACTGAATCCAGGGGCAGGTATATTCCCGCAAACGAAAGACCATATATGGTTAAAAGTGTTTTCCAACAGCAAGTACTCAAAGACATGGGGCAATGGAAAGTTGAAATCTTGGAGAATCTTCCCCACAGAGCAGTTTTCATAATATATCCCCACATAACAAGTTATCTTCAAGCGATTTCTTCCCAACAGAGACTTGGTTCCCCAACGGAGTTTATACCTCCGATACTGCCGGCTCTCCGACATAATCTTCTTCTCTAGCATGTTTTATTCAAACTCGCTATCAAAGAGGACGCTCGGAAATCTGTTAGATAGTATATCAAAAGACTATTCTCCTTTCTTGTCCCTAGGATACATCAGGATCAGGTCACTCGAGTTGCTCTCATCCCCAAGCGAAGATCAAAATCCCCAACTAGATATCCTCGAGCAGACGACATGAATTCTCAATCCTCTTGTCATTCTCTCCAGCAACATACAAAGATTTATTTTCTCAACCAGCAGTTGCTATACAAGAGTTATCAATATACTTCGACTATATAGTCCATCCCTGCATCATTCATAAATACATGCATAACACACAGTACTCTCGTTTATTTCGAGAATCCCAATACATGCATCATGATATTGCATAAAAATAATCTTTCCTTTTCAGGTCACTTCATAATCAAAAGAATATCATCACCCAGGTACGGTGCAAATACAATCGCATCAACGATTCAATCTTAACACTCATTCAAGACGAATACAATTCTGATACTTCATTCCGGGTCTTTCTGCGAAGATGATTCAAAAACAATCAAAGAACTTCTCATCCTTTCTAGGAACCTTTCTAGGTAGTCTTCTCTAAGACATTTCATATCCTTTCTAGGAACCTTTCTAGGTAGTCTTCTCTAAGACGTTTATCATCCTTTCTAGGAACCTTTCTAGGTAGTCTTGTTTAAGACGTATCATATCCTTTCTAGGAACCTTTCTAGGTAATCTTGTTTAAGACGTATCATATCCTTTCTAGGAACCTTTCCAGGTAGTCTTCCCTAAGACATTTCTTCCCGAGCTTTGTTTAAAGCCTAAATCAGTAATCATAGTCTTCTTTAGGCCAAGTGATCTACCCTTTTCAGGAACCTCTCCAGGTAGTCTTCTGTAAGACATTACTTCAATGAAAAGGGATAAAATAGGTTAATTATATAAGCTTTCAAATCTGAATTGTAGCATTCAGTGGTAAAAGGCAAGAATCAAGTGGCTGAAGGAAGGAGACACAAACTCAAAGTACTTTCATAGGTGCATCAACAGTAGAAGGAGGGATAATGAAATCCAAAAAATTGAGGTAAAAGGGAATATGGTGGAAGGTGTGAAGGAAGTAAAGCAGACTATCTTTGATCATTTTCAGCGGCAATTTATGGCGAGAGGAAATGGCACTACCAAGGAAAATATAAACTTTAAACGACTTCCAAAGGCAGAGATGGAGGAAATGGTTAAAGAATTCTCAAAAGAAGAAATATGAAGAGCGGTGTGGGACTGTGACAGCTCAAAAAGTCCGAGTCCCGATGGCGTGAATTTTGGGTTTGTGAAGGAATTTTGGACCGAGTTAAAAATGATTTCATCAGAGTGTTGAAAGAGTTCCACAGATATGGGCGGATGGTGAGAGGGGTAAATTCCTCATTCATATTGATACTGATAATCCCAAAGAAGAAAAATCCTAGAACTCTAGCTGAATTCAGACCAATCTCATTGAGTGGAAGGTTATCTCATTTCAGACACTCAAATAACATTTATAGCGGGGAGAGAAATTATGGACGACATATTAATCGCAGACAAAATATTGGATGAAGCAAAGAGAAAGAAAAAAGATGTGCTTATATTCAAGGTACAGTTTGAAAAGGCCTACGACTCAGTGGATTGGAACTTTTTAGAGGAAGTGATAGTCAAGATGGGATTTCACGAGAAGTGGAGGAGATGGATTGCAGAATGTATGAAAACCTCAACGATTTCAGTATTGGTAAATGAAAGCCCTACAAATGAGTTCAAGGTGGGGAGAGGGCTTAGGCAAGGGGACCCGATTTCCCCTTTCCTATTCCTTTTAATAGTTGAAGGATTCAATCTCCTTATGAAAAGAGAAATTGAATTGGGAAACTTTTCTGGTTATAAATTTGAAAAAGGAAATGAAAGTTTCTCCCACCTACAATATGCAGATGACACAAAAATAATAGGAGAAAAGACTTGAGGGAATGTTAGGAGCATAAAGGAAAATTTGACATTGTTCGAAATGCTATCGGGGCTGAAAGTTAACTACCATAAAAGCAGTCTGACAGGGGTCAATATCTGCCATTGTTGGCTCTAAGATGCAGCAAAAGTACTAAATTGCAAGGTAGGAACCATTTCGTTCACTTATCTTGGAATTCCTATAGGAATTAATCCAAGATCCAAAAAGACGTGGCAACCGGTACTAGATATTGTAATCTCTAGACTGGCCAAGTGGAAACATAAACATATGTCAATAAGTGGAAGGGTGATTGTTTTAAAGTCTGTCTTGTCGGCAATTCCGATGTACTTCTTTTCCTTCTTCAAAGTTCCAACAGGTATCATCGCTAAACTCGAATCTCTATTAAAAAATTTCTTGGGGGGGGGGGGGGGGAGAGGGTGAGAGAAAGATTAAGAGAATTTCTTTATTGACCCCCCTATAGGGAAAACCTCCCGCGAAAATTCCAAAATACCCCTGCTTCGGAGATGCATCTCCGAAGTAAATTTTTTTAGATTTTCCCAGATTTCGGAGATGCATCTCCGAAAAAAATCCCAAAATTGGAATTTTGATTAATTCGGAGATACATCTCCGAAAAAACCCCAAAAAGATTTTTTCGGATATGCATATCCGAAAAAATCCTAAAAATTAAAAATTTTGGGATATTAATTAATTCACATATCATAAATTTGATATAATTTATGAGTTATAAATAATAATTATTATATATTTCTATTCTGATTCATATTTTAAAATTTAAAAATAATTTCAATTACAAAAAAATTAAAATAATTCCAATTATTAAAATGTAGTTATAAATAATTCCAATTCATGTTTCTACGGTTGATAATAATAATGAAATAGATCAAGTAAGAATAATGATAATAATAATAATCATGATAAAAAAAATCATTTTTCATAATGAATTATGATAAAAATATCATTTTTCATTTAGTTAAAAAAATTAAAAGAAGATTTTGTCTTAATTTTATTTAGTGAATAAATTTTACATTTTATTTTATATAATTCAAAATTTACTTATGAAATTAGAATGTTTTTAGTTTATATAAGTTAGTAAAATAATTTTTTAACTTTAAAATTGTTTAGAAAATTTTGTTTATAAAATAATTTTTAATAACTATAAAACTGTTTTTGAAAATTAATTTCTAAAATGATTTATCATAAGAAAAATAGAAAATAAATATCTTTATTATTATTATTATTATTATTATTAATTTTTTATATAAAAATAAAATATTAATTTAAATATTTATCAGGTTAATATTATTATTACAGTTTTTTTAGGCATACATTATTATTACATCTTGATTATAATGTTATATATTTAATAATATATTTTAATTAATACTATTAATTATACTATTAATTGTATTGATTCACCTTGATTTTAATTTTTTAATAATTATTAAAATTTTTCGGAAATTCATATCCGAAACATTTCAAGACCAAAAATTGGAATATTTCGGATATGCATCTCCGAAGACACCCCCTCTCCAAAAAAAAAAAGGTGATTTCGGAAATGCATCTCCGAAAACACCTTTTTTTTGTGTTTTCGGAAGTGCATTTCCGATATCACCTTTTTTTTTTCGGAAGTCCACTTCCGAAATCAACTTTTTTTCAGAAAAAAAAGTGATTTCAGAGATGCATTTCCGAAATATAGGGGCATTCTAGGAATTTCGCCGTGGGTGACCAAGAAGGTTGTGATTCTAAATAATTTTTATAAAACCAATCAAGATTCTTAGAAAAAAATTTTTTTTTATTTAAAACAAATTTACTTTTTATTTGCTTTATATAAAATTGTATTCTATTATTTAAAAGTAAATACTGAAATTGTACCAAACTTAAATAGAATATAAAATAAAGTTCAAAATGTGTATAAAAAATTAAAGGGTTAAATAAGTTTTTGGTTCCTATAAATATCTCAACTTTGGTTTTTAGTCCCTATATAAAAAAAGTTGATTTTTAGTCCCTATAAAATTATTTTTGCACTCACTTTTAGTCCCTGTAGAGGGACTAAAAATGAGTGCAAAAATAATTTTATAGGGACTAAAAGTCGACTATTTTTTTATAGGGACTAAAAGTAATTTTTAGTAATTTTATAGGGACTAGAAACATATTTAACCCAAAATTAAATAATGAGAAACTTTTAGCTTATCCTAAAAAACAAAACAAAATATTTTTTGCATACCCATGTCTTTTCATACATTTGCATACATACATTTGCATGAATTCATATCCTTTCCACCTTCGCCCTTATCCAACCGCTATCCAGCCAACTATTTCCTAACACTAAAAAAAAACTAGAAGCACGTCTCAATAAATCCATGAAGGAACTGTCGCTACCGCGAAAAATGGATTAGAGTCGCCACTAATATATTTATCTCATCGAAGGAAAGGAATACCAGGAAACCTAACTCAGAATAAGAATAAGGTCTTTCGACCAGAGAATCTAGGTACGGGAGTCGGTTACGCAAGGGGAAGGTGCTAGCACCCCTCACGCTCATCGTACTCGATGGTATCCACCTATGTTTGTTTCTATCTAAAGGGTGTATCTATCACTAATGCAATGCATGATTAAACTTAGAGTTTTTTAATAATTATTGTGCTCGCTAGAGTTGCCTCTATGCCTACGTATCCTCTTATGAAGAATCAGAGCGCCGTAGTTCTGCTCAAGATTTTCTATGTTTTTTAGGATTTATTGGTATTTTTGGTGAACAGTTACATCACACTCCGCTGCTCGACCTTTGGAGACTCACGCTGGGATTGGAGTGGAAGTAACATGCTCTTAAAAGAAAAAGAAAAGTATGTCGAGCGTCTCGAGTGAACCTTAAACAAGGAAGACTCAATCAACTCTGGGTTTGTGTTTTTTAGGTTTAGGAATCTCCACTCAAGTGATCCCCTTAAACAAGAGGGACGAGAGTTTCCATTCCTTTTATTATTTTTCACTATTTATTAATGTTTTATTGTGTTTTATTGGTTTTTTGTTTGTTATGCAAAAGGGGAACATACAGTTCTAACCTAATACTAACATATAAATGGCCCTAAGGTCAAGGATAAGGGATCTCTACCTATGTTATCATGCATAGACTATAACCTAAGTTGTTCTATGTGACTAATCTTAATGAAGATTGAAGTCACCGCCCTAAGGGAACATTGTAAGCATATAGTAAGAGATAAGCAAAAGCAACAAGCAAGGTAGGTGACTTAATGAAGTCCCTAACCAAGTCTACTCCTTAGAGAGACTACACACAATGAATCCCAAGAGAAAACAATCCACAAAAGGTGGAGGAAGAACAAACATTCGTCGCCTCTTAAACTAACAACAATCAAAGCATGAAAGAAAAGGCAAAGCACGGAAATGGGATAATTTGTAGTCGGGAAAAACCCAAACCCAAACTCAATCAAAGCGGGTTTTCCCCGTCAACTTCGGGGCGGGTTCAGGGACGAAATCTGCGGGTATGGGTTTTGTTGCCATGTCTAGTTACTGTTGACCAGATGTTCGACTACGCTCAAAGACAATCGTGGAAATGGTTGAGCATCAAACATAAGTTCCTAAACTGCACTATATCCCAATGGCATCTGAACCCCGATATTTTTCTATGTTAGGCACTTTGATCGGCTGATGGGTGCGTTATAGTCCTAGCCAGGTCAGCCCGACTTGGTCTGCATAATTTCTTTACTGAGGAAGTTGGTTTACACGTGTTGTTGCGGTGATCTTTTTCAGGTTGTGTGGAGGATTAATTCGTCGTCGTTTTCGGCTATGTGGCTGGGAGTTTGGTTCTTTTATTCTGATGGTGATGGTGCAGGCTGGTGTTTTTAAGATTGGCCTCAGTGTTGTATCTACATAGGCGGTTTTTTGGTGTCTTTTAACTACATAAAATGTTTTTCCTTTTGATAATTGTTGCATGTAGTTTAAGCATGCGCTCCTAAATTAGGTGGTGTCTGTTTTTTGCTCAGGCAATGGTGTAACTTAGGCTGTGAGTAGAATGTAATTTTATTGTAACTGATTCTGTAATATGCATTCCTTATGCCTATTACTTGAATAACATCTTTTGTTTTTTTCAAAACAAAAAAAAAAAACCCACTTCATCCTAGAAACATTGGATTTAAGTATTCATAGACCCTATATTTAAATATTCATTTGTTGATATTCTGATAAGTTTAGATCAATCTGCACCTCAACATTGTGTTACATTTTTAAAAAAAAAAAATACTAACCCATAAATAAACATGACAGCAAAACTCATATTCGCGGGTATCCAACCGAATCCGCCCCGAATCGATAAATAAACATAAAAATACTAACCCATAAAAAATTAATTTTATTAAATAGATGATGGCAGGGAGAGATACCCAAACTCAACCCGAATCCGTTTTGGACGAATTTAGGTTTTAATTATTTATTCCCGATTAGATTTAAGACGGAAAACGAGATTGTTTGGAAATTCAGGTTTAAATTTTGGGAGGTAAAAACCCTTTCCGACCCGCCCTATTTTCATGCCTACTCATAACTCACCACCAAGTTTCACACACAAAACACCATCCAGCATTTCGTTAACAAATTGACAAAACCATAAAATAATTTTTTTACTGTAAAAAACGTTTTTATGTTAACAGCAAACCAACAGCTTTTGACCACAATTTTAAACCAATCAACAACATGTTCTTTGATTATTTTATTGTCAATTTTTTTTATATTTTAAAGGGTGAACACTCCGGTACCCTCGAGTTTAGTTGGGTACCGGTACCCTTATCCAATCAAATAATGGTATTTCATGCCACATCATCTTTTTGTTTTATTTTATTTTTATAAAAATTAAAATTATAATCAACTTACACTAAAGGTACTGGTACCCAACTAAAACTCATGGGTACCAAAGAATTTACCATTTTAAAGTGGCCACATGTCAATTTTTTTTATATTTTAAAGTGGCCACATGTCAAAGGTCCTGTGTTTAAATTTAAAGGGAAAATAGATGAATCAGTGTTGTCATGAAGATATATATATATATATATATATATATATATATATATATATATATATATATATATATATATATATATATATATATATATATATATATATATATATATATATATATATATATATATATATATATATATATATATATATATATATATATATATATATATATATATATATATATATATATATATATATGAGGAGGGATCAAATTATACCAATATATTACACTAATAGTTACACTCATTTATAACCTTTGATATGATTTTAATCTAATGGTTAGAAATACCCACTTAGTGACTCATGATTGTTTCTTAAAATAGTTTTCTCCTATTTTTGGTAATAAATAATTTTTTATTTTATAAAATCATAACTTATTTTTCACACTTTTTCTAACAATTAAATTACTCTTCATTTTAAAAAAGAAAACTTGATTCTAAATATTTTTTTTAAAAAGAAAACGTGATTCTAAATAATTTTTATAAAACCAATCAAGATTCTTAGAAAAAAAATTATTTTTATTTAAAACAAATTTACTTTTTTATTTGCTTTATATAAAATTGTATTCTATTATTTAAAAGTAAATACTGAAATTGTACCAAACTTAAATAGAATATAAAATAAAGTTCAAAATGTGTATAAAAAATTAAAGGGTTAAATAAGTTTTTGGTTCCTATAAATATCTCAACTTTGGTTTTTAGTCCCTATATAAAAAAAGTTGATTTTTAGTCCCTATAAAATTATTTTTGCACTCACTTTTAGTCCCTGTAGAGGGACTAAAAATGAGTGCAAAAATAATTTTATAGGGACTAAAAGTCGACTATTTTTTTATAGGGACTAAAAGTAATTTTTAGTAATTTTATAGGGACTAGAAACATATTTAACCCAAAATTAAATAATGAATAATGAATACATAAATTTTTTGTTTATTTTAAAATATATATATATATATATATATATATATATATATATATATATATATATATATATATATGAAATTTTTTAAGAATAATAGAAAATTTATCTATTTTATTGTTCACTTTATATATATATATATATATATATATATATATATATATATATATATATATATATATATATATATATATATATATATATATATATATATATATATATATATATATATATATATATTTCGGGTTAATCATCACTCATTATTTGTTATTTATTTTTATATTATACGATTTTGAATTATTTTAAAAAATATATCAATTTTATAGTGTAAAATAATAAATACAATATAATTTTATTTAAATAGAATAGTGAAATTTGTTTAAAAGTTTAGAAAAAATATTTGTTTTTTAATTTAAAAATATTTTTTTATTAATAAATATTAAAAATCACATTATTTTTAAAAAAAAGTTAATAACATTAAGTGAAATGAATGTAACTTTATTTTATTAAAAAAATTTGATTTGTTTAAAATTGAGAGTCAAAAATATTTAATGAAAAATAACATTTGTTAATAGGAAATATATAAAATTACGTAGTTTTAAGAAATATTAATAAAAATTTTGTGATTTTTATTAATATTTTTTTGAAATACGTGATTCCTAATGTTTCCTAATAAAAATATAATTTTTTAATAAAAAATATGTATTCTTAATTTTAAACAAATTTTGATATTTTTAAAAATAAGATATTATATTTTACTCACACTATTATTATTATGTACTAATTATTCAATATTTAGCTTTGCATTTTTTTTAACATATTTTTAGTATTATTTTGAATTATATTTAAAAGTTAAACAATTTATTATTTACATTAGATAACTTTTTTTTAACTTTGAATAATGATTTATTTTTAAAAATATTTTGAATCAAGTTTTTTTTAACAAACACGATTTCTTTTTTAAAATGAAGAGTAGTTTAATTGTTATAAAAAGTAGGAGAGATCTTTTTAATTTTATGTGAAAAATAAGTTATGATTTGATAAAATAAAAAATGATTTATTACCAAAAATAGGAGGAAACTATTTTAAGAAACAATCATGAGTCACTAAGTGGACATTTCTAACCATTAGATTAAAATCATATCAAAGGTTTTAAATGAGTGTAACTATTAGTGTAATATATTGGTGTAATTTGATCCCTCCTCTCTCTCTCTCTCTCTCTCTCTCTCTCTCTCTCTCTCTCTCTCTCTCTCTCTCTCTCTCTCTCTCTCTCTCTCTCTCTCTCTCTATATATATATATATATATATATATATATATATATATATATATATATATATATATATATATATATATATATATGAGGAGGGTTATATTTACTCCAGGAGTAAGTTATTATAACTTACTCCAAATCTAGATCATTGATTCTTTTCAATCTAATGGTTAAAAATAATAAGTAATAGTTTTCTCTCTCCACATTTAATTACTTATTATTTTTAACCACTAGATTGATTAGAATCAATGGTCTAGATTTGGAGTAAGTTATAATAACTTACTCCTGGAGTAAATATAACCCAGGGATATTCTTACTCCAAGAGTAAGTTATAAAGACTTACTCCACATCATGACCATTGATTATTTTCAATCTAATGGTTTAAATTAATAAGTAATTAAATGTGGAGAGAGAAAAATAATACTCATTAATTTTAACCATTAGATTGAGAAGAATCAATGGTCATGACGAGGAGTAAGTCTTGAAAACTTACTCCTCTATATATGAGGAGTGATATTCTTACTCCAAGAGTAAGTTATCAAGACTTACTCCTCATCATGACCATTGATTATTTTCAATCTAACGGTTTAAATTAATAAGTAATTAAATGTGGAGAGAGAAAAATAATACTCATTAATTTTAACCATTAGATTGAGAAGAATCAATGGTCATGATGAGGAGTAAGTCTTGATAACTTACTCTTGGAGTGAGAATATCCCTCCTCATACATAGAGGAGGGATATTCTTACTCCAAGAGTAAGTTATAAAGACTTACTCCACATCATGACCATTGATTATTTTCAATCTAACAGTTTAAATTAATAAGTAATTAAATGTGGAGAGAGAAAAATAATACTCATTAATTTTAACCATTAGATGGAGAAGAATCAATGGTCATGATGTGGAGTAAGTCTTTATAACTTACTCTTGGAGTAAGAATATCCCTCCTCATATATAGAGGAGGGATATTCTTACTTCAAGAGTAAGTTATCAAGACTTACTCCACATCATGACCATTGATTATTTTCAATCTAACGGTTTAAATTAATAAGTAATTAAATGTGGAGAGAGAAATATAATACTCATTAATTTTAACTATTAGATTGAGAAGAATCAATAGTCATGATGAGGAGTAAGTCTTGATAACTTACTCTTGGAGTAAGAATATCCCTCCTCATATATAGAGGAGGGATATTCTTACTCCAAGAGTAAGTTATCAAGACTTACTCCACATCATGACCATTGATTATTTTCAATCTAACTGTTTAAATTAATAAGTAATTAAATGTGGAGAGAGAAAAATAATTCTCATTAATTTTAACCTTTAGATTGAGAAGAATCAATGGTCATGATGAGGAGTAAGTCTTGATAACTTACTCTTGGAGTAAGAATATCCCTCCTCATATATAGAGGAGGGATATTCTTACTCCAAGAGTAAGTTATCAAGACTTACTCCACATCATGACCATTGATTATTTTCAATCTAACGGTTTAAATTAATAAGTAATTAAATGTGGAGAGAGAAAAATAATACTCATTAATTTTAACCATTAGATTGAGAAGAATCAATAGTCATGATGAGGAGTAAGTCTTGATAACTTACTCTTGGAGTAAGAATATCCCTCCTCATATATAGAGGAGGGATATTCTTACTCCAAGAGTAAGTTATCAAGACTTCTCCACATCATGACCATTGATTATTTTCAATCTAACTGTTTAAATTAATAAGTAATTAAATGTGGAGAGATAAAAATAATACTCATTAATTTTAACCATTAGATTGAGAAGAATCAATGGTCATGATGAGGAGTAAGTCTTGATAACTTACTCTTGGAGTAAGAATATCCCTCCTCATATATAGAGGAGGGATATTCTTACTCCAAGAGTAAGTTATCAAGACGTACTCCACATCATGACCATTGATTATTTTCAATCCAATGGTTTAAATTAATAAGTAATTAAATGTGGAGAGAGAAAAATAATACTCATTAATTTTAACCATTAGATTGAGAAGAATCAATGGTCATGATGAGAAGTAAGTCTTGATAACTTACTCTTGGAGTAAGAATATCCCTCCTTGTAACACCCCATATTTTCCATTATTTAATTTTTTTGAATTTTAAATTATTTAATTGGATTAATTGGTATTTTTGGTAAATTATTGAAGAATATTGTAGAAATAGACAATTGGGCTTGGTGTAGTGGTTAGCAAAAGAGAGGTGTTAACTATGTAAGCCTTATTGAGATATTTTCTATTTTTCATAAAATAAGGAAATTGGAAAAGAGGAAGTTAGAAGCAAAAAGAGCAAAGTCTGAGAAAAAGAGAAGATACGTGAAAAGGAGAAGAAGAGGAAGAAGAGGACCTTCGAAGATTTGACTCAAGAGGTAATGGGGGACTCTTCGGGTTAGTGATTATTATATAATCAGGGTAGTAAACTTATTAGGATTGTTGTTTGGTTCCATTGCATGTTTTGGTTTTTGGGGTTTTGGGGAATTTAGGTTGTTTATCTTGATTTGATGCAATTGATGAATTTGATGAATGGTTTGGTGTTAGATGACTTCTAAAACGTGTTATATTTGTATTATAATATGTTAATTGATGAGTTTTTGGTATGAGACTGTTTTGGTGCGATTTGGATGAGATTGGGAGAAGAAACATGTTAAAATCGCAGAGAAATTCTGCATCTGCGAAGAATGCGTCGACCTAAGCGTCAGATGCGTTGACCTAAGTATCAGTTTGCGTTGACCTGAGTGACAGCATGCGTCGACCTATAGGGTCAGCGTGCGCATACCCGAGGGTGACAGAAAATTCAATGCGTCGACCTGAAGGGGGTTTGCGTTGACGCATAGCTTTCAATTTTTGACAAATTTTCTGAGGGGCATAACTTTCAAACCGTACATCCGTTTTGGGCGCCGTTTTGAGCGTTGCGAAGCTAATTTAAAGCTTTATGTAATGAATTGATGAAATGGGAAGTGTCCCTAGTTTATTTTAAATGGTGATTTAATTTAATTAATGGATTATATCATTGTGTACATATATGTGTGAATGTAAAAATGTATTGTTGTGGTGGTGTAGCCACTTGAATTTCATTTTGATTTGGGTGTTGTTTTTGACATGATTATATGTGATATGACTGAATGATTGTTAATACATGTGCATGCTTATTGGTGATGAAATGGTGAGTTGTAATGAGACGATGCGAAGCATCGGATCGGTGATGTTATAAGTATGACATATGTGTACGTTCATTCATATGCATTTTGGTGATGGATCCTGGTGATGTTGGGGATCAGATGGTGGGCATAATTCCCATTGTGCGAAATTTGTGCCGGTTGGACTGTATCTAGATGATGAAAGATCAGTTGGATGGGTTTAGTCCATGTATGGTACCACATGCATAGTGTCAGTCGTTCATGTGCATGATAATATAGTATGATCAAATGGTTGTGTATTATACTTGGTGATGTGTTTGATTTTGGTGTGTGATTCGTTGTTATAAAATCTGAATACATGTTGTGATTGGGTGAATGATAATGCTATGATGTCTTATTACTTATGACTGCATAATACTTATTAATTTCGAATGAGACTCACCCTTACATGTTGATATTTTCAGATTAAGGAGTAGCGGCATCTTGATTTGGTGAGGATAGCTCATAGGCTAGTCCGTAGTCCGTGTCGAGTCATGCTCTGATTTGTAACACTGGGGAACGATAGACTTAAGAGTTACTTATGATACTCTATTTTATTGTTTTGGATTATGTACCGTTTGGTTTATATTTTGGTGATGTCTTACGATACCGTTAAATGACAATCCGCTGTGTCGATGATGTATTTTGATAATTTTGTGGATCGTTCCTAATAAAGCATGACGAACGACTTATGGTTTTCATTATTTTTATTAATTGTGACACCCTTGTTTTATGTTTACTCTGATTTTTATTTTAACTGCCGCGGGGGTTTAGAAGGGTGTTACAATAGTGGTATCAGAGCATAGTCGGTCGTTGTGACCAGAGTCTTGTTACTATTTCCTGTATGCGACTAGTGTGTGTATCACTGTCGATACTTTTGTTCTAACGGAATTGTTTTGTGAATAAGAGAACAATGGCTGGCAGAGGTGGAAGGAATGATGATGCTATAGCTTTCCCCAACTAAATTTAACATCCCCTTCGTTCGTAAATAATTCTCATCATGTACATATTTAAATATAAAAGTAAATAAATAAAATGCTTTTTTATTAATTCAATTCTTTTTTTTACGAGTGAACAGACGGGGTGGATGCACATCCACCACATTCTCAAATAATTAATCGGTTGGCTTAATGTCTTACCGATTGATATTTAAGATTTAAAAATGAAAACCCTGTGTATATTCGAGCTTTTTTCATAATCAAATTAATTTTAACATTTTTGCAAATAACAGGATAGGTGAACGCCTTTACTAATTATATTATTCGAATCAAGACACTAAAATCCATTCAAACTCACCAAACTTTGCTTCTTCGATAATTAAAATCACTCTCGCTTCTCTGCGATAACTCAAATTAATTTCTTTGCTCTGCACGATTTAATTCTAATCAAGATCGAATCTTTTCATAAACTAAAAAATGCTAACCAACACTTCGACCTACGATGACTCTTAATTTCTCATTGCACTATGAGAATACGACACACGGTTGCGAGACCAATGTGAGTCAACTTTTAATCTTTTTTTGTTTTAACCTTTCATAGATTTTTTCTGCGTGAATAAATAGATATTTAAATGCAGAATAAGCAAGCAATGATGAAACGCACCAGAACCTTAAGATTGGAGAAGGTTCCTATTGAGTACAAGAGAGGTGAGGGGTGCCTAACACCTTCCCCTCGCCTGACTGACTCACGAACCCTTTTAACTTGGTCACGACGATCTGTTTATCCATAGCGTTAGGGTTTTCCTGTTATCTTCCCGTCCTTAGTACAAATAAATAATAGTGGCGACTTCATTGAATTTTTGCTGACAGCGACAAATTTTTTCTATGTGGTCTTCCTACCCATTCAATAATATGGCATCTATAAATTTCAAGTCATCAGAACTTATAGTTTCTTCTTACATTGCTAGAGTATATGAGACAAGGTTTCCATCAACTAAAGGTGGATTGAGGTCTTGTTCCATAATAATTGGTGTTTCCATTAAACTTGTCACACCTTTTTTATTGATTCAGGGATTTCTATTGGTTGCTTACCTTTGGAAAAAGTAGGGGCATCTTCCTTTGTTACACAAAATGTCATCACCATTACCTTTGGTCTTTTGCACAAAGGTTTTCTTAGGTGCAACAATTTTTTTACCATCAACCTGCTTCATTTGCCCTAGCTCATTACCACCTTAATTAGAAAACTTACAAATTTCTAATTTGTAAGAGCTAAAGGCGTAAGACTATTCCATGGTATGCTAAAAGATTCTATTATTGATTGGTGAAACAATCAGCTTAATCAAAACTATGGTGAAAGATGATGACCAATGTTAAGTTAGGTTAGTTCATCCCTTCTGAGAAAATGTTTGGTCTTTTTCCCTTTCTATTGTAGTATAGATAAATAATAAATTTAAAATTTATACAACATCTCTTAGATTAAATTACAGATTATAAAAGTTTAATCTTGTTATATAAACTTTGTTTCAATATAATTTGTTTGTTTTCAGCATCTTAATTTCTATGCAATATAGATTTAAATATATTTACGGTGTATAATTTGAAATTTATATAATAATAAAATAGAAGACTTGTGTTAGAAACAAATAAAAATACATAAAAGAAAAACAAATTGAAGTGCTAATTATATTGGGTGTAAAGTTTGAGGATATTAAAAATTATAATCAAACAAATATTTATATGTTTGAATATAATTTAATATAATAATTAGAATTGAATAATAAAAAAATACGAAAAAGGAATTTCATATTTTAATTATGATTAAAATAAATTAAAGTACTTTAAAGTGAAAGCTAGTCAAAAAGATTTATGAGAATATTAATTTAGTTGATGAAAGATTAATATACAAGATAGAAAATAAATATTAAAATATACAAATATTTGATTTTAAAAATTTAGCTAGAATAAAATAATAATTTAATTAATTTATATTAAATTAATGTATAGTTACATCAATAAATAAGAGTAAATATGAATATTATGTAAATAAATATAAAAAATTATTTATTTAACTTTATAATATTTTGACAAAAAAATAAAATTTAGATATTGTCATAAAAAAAATAGTTTTTGGAGAAAACAACTCGACTATCAAATACTCATATGAGATAGTCAAGATTGTAAAACATTCCTAATTTGAAGGGAGGAAAAAGAAGGTTTTTCAAAAAAAAAAATTAAGAAAAATATAGAGAAATCTTTAACATTTTTTTAATTTTTTTTTGTATAGAATGATAAAAGAATATTTATCGTTAACATATTTTTAATTTTTGGAATAATATAACAACATAAATTATATTTGAATAATTTATCTAAGCCCTCCAAACCCCTTCAAGGTTAGAGCATGATGATTTTTCACAAAAGACTTTCAATTAGTTGTCAATATAACACAAATTTGAAAATTTTACCAAATGAAAATAATATACGCCTAAATTTCTTTCCTTTTTTAAATCAAAAATAATATCTAGTATCCAAACAAAGACTTAATGATGTTTGACATAAAACTCTATAAAAGCCGAACGATAGGAGGAGAATAACACACACACAAAATTTGGTTTCTTGTTAATTATTTTTGAAACTAAGTTGCGTCCATGAATAAGAAGAAGGCGAATCGTTTTTGTACAAAAAGAAAGAAGGGTGATTCACAGAAGGTGAGAAAAATTACAACTCTTTATGATATTTCAACCATTGTTATAATTTTCAGCCTTTTTAATTTTATAAATTAGGTTTCTCATAATTCACATGCAAGCAATCAAAATGTTGAAAAGTGTCAGAATTCATCTCTAGTAGATGAAACGAAAAATGTGAACGAAGAGAGTCTTCTCCGACAGAAAATTGTTGAAGCTAGAGACAAATTGGAAAAGCAGAAACAAGACAATCGGAAGAAACTGATAGATCTTCTTATGATTAATGGCATTCAAACTCCAGATTTGCTAGCCAACCACACTATTGGCGGACCAATCGATTTCATCAAGATGATAGATGAGAAAATTAAGGAGATTGATGCTAAGATTGCTTCACTCAATTGATCAAATGTTATTTGAAAGTATTTGTCATGATTATGAATAAAATTTGTAGATCTAAATAAAACTCAGAATAAACTTGTTTTTTATTTTCTATCAAGAATCATCGTAAAAATTAAATAATTTAAATTAACATTTTGATAGCATTTGTATTTTCATTTAGATACAATCTTATCGTACTTTTTCCAGTTTGCGAGAATCAAAAGTTTGCCTACATTGAAGAATCAAATTTTTGTTAAAATTATAATTCTAATAATGGAGTTTAATTTAAATTGTTTATTGAAACTTTAAACACTAACTACATTTAGTTATAGAAAAAACACAAATATATGCAAGATGAAATTGCAATATGATATTAATGCCATTACGAATCTTCAAATCCAAACCGATTCAAATAAAAACGTAAATCAATAAAAAAACACGAATATAACATAAAAACGAATATTATTGGATGTGTTTGGGTGTTATAGTGTAAAGCTACTCGTTTTGGGTCGGGTTTCAGATTGATTTTTCAAAATCGATCCAAATCGAACCGAACTGCATATATATTTTTTATACTTATTTATTTTTTAATTATTTTTATTAATATGATATGTTTTGTTAATTTATTATTTTATCATAGAAATTTTTTAATACTATTTATTAGTTTAGTTTAATCTATTTATTTTTATTATTACATTTGATTCAACCATAATCGATCATTCCCATTTTGTAATATTAGATTTAAATATAATATATTTTATATATTATATCGAATCTATTATTTGTTAATATTTTTATAATCTTAATAAAGAGTAAATATTTGGCTAAATTACAATTTTTGACTAACTACATTTTTGGTCCTATTATTTTACCATGCTCTCGAAATCTGGCTCCATAAACAATTTTGACTCTCTATCCCAAATTTTGGTCCAAAAGGCTAAAGTGTAATTTTTATAATTCGTAACATATTTTTGATGATGAGACAAAAGTGTTTTTTTTTATTTTCCAAGTCACTTTTTAATTAAACTAAAACAAATTATTATTTTTGTTGATTTATTAATATTTGATGTAATATTTTAAAAAAAAAACTTAGAGCCTTCTTCTAATCATTTTTCACGAATTGAGAAGACAAACATAAGGGAAGGAAGAAGGCAAATTAAGAAGCCCTTAATCTCACCATTTTTATGAATAAAAAAATCCACGAAGAGAAACATAGATCAAACCGTCCAAGTAGTATCACAAATTTTGAATCCTTTTCTAAGACCGATGGATGGTACAAAATCTAAACCCTAATTTTCATTCCAATATCAAACAGTGGTAGAATGTTACAGTCTTATGGTGCACCCTCGTCTTGGTCTAAGGAAAATCCCAAGTATTGTTTCAAGTATGTCAATTTTTAACTTTGAACTAAATATTGTATGTTACTATTAGAATATATGTTTATCTATTAATTTCACTTTTATATGTTTGTTTATTAGAATTCAGACATTTTGGCAAAGAACATTTAAACAGAACACAGATTTTCATTAAAGATTAATGCAGATAATTAAAAGCTACACTAGAGAAAGCTAAAGGCATCCAAGCATGGAATGGTTCACACTCTTCTTCCAGGATAATGTCATCATTATCCTCACACTCTCGTTCCGAATAATCTGAACTAATTCAGCAGATACAAACAGAGCGGATAGAATTCTTCCGTAAGGAATATGAATGCTCTGTGGCCACATCCAAAGGCAGAGAGAGATTCTTTAAGATGACAGGAGATGATCTTTGGAAGATGCAGTGGACGACCATTTTCGATTAGATGAATGAGGAAACGATCTCTATTTGATAGGATTTAGTGAAAGTTCCCTCTAGGTGTTTTGTTGGACAAGACAAATCTAAATAGAACTTGTCTGAAATGAGTCAGAAGTTCCGCATTTTTAACAATGTGTCTGATATTTCTGCTCATATTATGGTTAGCATTCCAACGATCAAACGACCCGAGACTGATTGCAGAAGGATTAGGAGCATATCCTATGGTTTCAGCAATGGATTCTTCCGTGACAAAAAATGGAATACCATAGATTTTGGCAGAGATGTTGCGATGATCTTCGCTGATGGATGCTTCCATCCAGAAGGTTTTTACAAGGTTTTTGAAAACATGACCATTTAGTAGAACAACATAATTGAACCAGCCTTGCCTCTCTAAAAGACTCATAAAATAATCATTTCTCTCATCTAATCATATGTATTGTTCTTTGATGATGATAAGACGAGGTTGAAAGTCCATTGAGGCTGAAATTTGATGTGTTGATAGAAAAGCAAGTTTAAGAAGGAATGGAAGATAAGTGATGAGAATCCTAGGGGTTTGAATTTATAGAGGTTGAGACAGACTTTTACTTAGAAGGGGTAAAAATGGTGAATTAAGGATTCATTATTGCCAAACATTAAATGAATTTGACTGTTTCAATAGGGTTGGTGAGTTTCAAGGGATTTGGAATAGTTTCCTAGAATTTTTGTCTAAGGAGTTTGACCACTTGTTCCTTTTCAGGAAGATTTTGATATCACGCGCTTCAGGATATTTTATTTATGATTTAAGAATTATGTCGTTGCTTTTTCTTAATCTTCAGTTTTTTTTTAATTCTTTAGCATAGATAGTTTAATTTTCTTTATACAAGACATAATTTATGCTTTAAAGAAACATAGTGTCTCACCCCTTAAGATAATGCCTAAGAAATCACGATGACAATGCAAATAATTTTATATAGGAAGCAAAATCATACACGTAGCTTGGTTTCATTAATTTCTAAAGTAGTTACCGTTAGTCCACAATAACATATTTTCATAGTGGGTTTCAGTTTCAAATTCTTCTATTATATCTTTGATGAGCTCTACAATATCTTCTCAAATGAAGATTTCTGACAGGATTCTTCCAAAAGGAATATAGGACATTATGCGATTTCTGGAGACGAAGATTGAGTTCCATAGATGGTTAAACATGGTTTGAGCCAGATTAATGCACATGTTATTCATCAAAAGAGAGATAAAGACTTGATCTCCATATGTTAGGAAGTCTTGGTTTTCTCTTCTGGGAAGGAAATTTGAAATGACAAGATTGAACCAGGTTTTTGGGATGGGCAAGAGACTTTTGGGATCAGTTGGGTTATATCCTAGTGAAACATCATGAAGAGATTTCAACTTCTCAGGATCAATGAATTGAGTTTCAAAAGAGTTAATAGGAATCCCTAGGTTCTCACATCCAGTTGCAAGAACAAATGATAAACAGTTGATGGTGATCGGAATATCAAATATGAAAGATTTGATGGAGTTCTCTTTAGGGTTGAGAGATGCATGTTTCCAAAAGTCTTTAACTAGATTCTCATAGAAAGGTTTGTTCAGAATAGAGAGATATCTTGACCAATCTTGATAGAAGGTCACACCCATGAGACTACATGCAAAAGTGTTATCAACAACTGAGACTTCAACTTGATTTTCTGAGATAACTTCAAGAAGGTTTTGGTTTCCTAGATAGGTTAATGGAGGCATAATGAGGGAGAAGAGTTTTGAGATAATTAAAACCTATTGATGTAAGAGCTTATATTGTAAAGAAGGAACTGAGTTATTAAATGTAAAACAGATGAGTTAATGAGGCGGTTGAACTATGTTATCGAGGAAAGGTAGGAGAATGTGAGCATGCAAGAACAGACAAAAGATATTGACATACACTTAGAGTACAGGGATAGATTTTTAGAGACAGTTAACAAATACGAAATGAATGCAGTAGTTAATGTTAAAACATAGATGCTACACATGCATGGAAAATTATGACAGATTGTAGATTAGTTGATAGCTACTATTAGACATGCAATAGAAATTTATGAATATAATAAGTAACCTAATTTTAAAGATAGGAGAATGGTAAAAAGAAAGGCTTTTAGAAAGATCTGACCGCATTGAAGATAACTTTTTCTTATGTTTTTCATGTGAGAAAGAGAGAGGAAGAACATTTTCAGAGGTTCTATCTTTGCTTGTCTTCAGAATGTTACTCTTTTTGGATTGTGAAATTTCCTTTCATCTTTTCTTCTGAGGAAGAGAGTATCTTCAAGTGTAATGCTTCAACTATCTTGTTCTAACAATGTCTTCTTCTTTAGATTAGATTCTGATGAGTTGAAGTAGACCGTTTTGGCATTGATCAACTATGTTTGCTAATTCTTGATCTTGAATATCTTCATATATTTCTATTCACTACACATTCTTCTTTCTGATGTCTTGAGCTATTTATGATTTGATGCTGATCCATAAAACTCCTTATGATGAGTAGTTAATGTGCACAGAGTATTGAGATCTTTGCCTTGATATCTTCTGATTATACTAAGTGTTGGAGTATGTCTTTGATTTTCAACTCAGTGTGGTTTTTCTCCTTCTGGATCTCTCTACACGGTTAAGTGTTTCATCTTGAGATCAATACAGAGCCATGCTCTGATACCAATTGAAGGTGGAGAAAAACACAAGAAATGGGGGATTGAATTGTATTCTTTATCAATTAAAAATTCCCTTTCTATAAGTTCTTTTCTTTCTTTTGTTTTATCATCTATTGGATTATGCTTTTGGTGTTGTGGAAGCTTGAACTACATAACCAATGAGATGTTCATTTTAACTCCTGTGTGTCATCAGAACTTCTTACTGGTCTCAGTATCGTTCTGAAGAGATTTTACTTGAATGTTCTAAGTTAAAACGAATAGTATAGAAAGTAAAAGACACATTCATTTTTATCCTGGTTCACCTTCTAAATAAAGTTACCTTCAATCCAGCTTCTTCAGGTGATTTGCCTCTGTCCAGAGGTCTTAATCCACTATAACCAAATCATGATTACAACTCCACGGTCCTCCGTCGTGACTAACAATCCTGCACAAGCTACCCGCGAGTGACTAACCCCTAGATAACTGAACCGTTCAGTGATCCCTTCTGGATTTAACGTTCATCAATCTAGTAACCTGCACAACAACACGTTGTGACTAGCTCCTTGCACAGCTACCTGCTGTGACTGACTGCAATGGACTGTTTAGTGATCTCCACGAGATATAACATCCATTGACTCCTGGACTCCTGACCTTTACTTTGTTCTCCATGAGATTTCCACAATGACCGCAGCCAATTGTCTTCTCGAGCTTCTGACCTAAACTGGTCGCTCAAGGAATATTCTGGAGATTTACAGATGTGCTTCTTATTCAAGTAGATGGTCTCCTATTCTCAATTACATTTATTTACGACACACTGACTAGAATTCACTTCTGGTGCCTAAACATCCTATCAGAAGTTTCCTAAGAAATAACACACTACAAGCAACAACTCTATGTGTTTTACATTCAAATACAAGAATCAAATATCTTTAAGTCTTCTTTTCTTCAACTTCTGGATGATATCTTCTTCTTCTGCAAGCAGATTAAGAGCAGCAGCTCTTGTATGGTTGCTTCTTCTTGATGGTATTTTTTGGCTTGAATAAGGAGATTAGAGATTCAAATTTTTAACATAATTCCTTCTTGTAAGACCATCTTTTTCATAAGCAGATATGGAGCAGAAGCTCCTATGTTGATTGCTTCTTGCTTGTAGATCTTCATCTTTTTCTTGAATGCTGATCATGAAGCTTGTTACAGCTGATAACATATCGATTAACATCAGTAAACATGAAACACTCTTCGAGCAACAACTCAGTGTATTCAGTTTCCTTAGTCATCCAATATGAACAATATTAGACCTGATCAAGTATTAGTGGATTTCTTCTTACTCCAATGGAGGATACTGCTTAATAGCAGAGATTTCTTATTCACTTGTTTTAGGCATGTGGTTTGTGTATAACAACACAATGGATTATCACATATTGAGTATGTGTTGCCTCTTGTGGAACTTCTGAAGCAGGTTTTTCATAGTTCTTTTATGCTGTCATGCTTCAGCTACTCAACTTTATTCTTTTACAGATTTCCTCTCAAGATTTCTCTTTTTCCTCACTCTGGATGCATACTCAGATGCACATCTGGAAGCATACCTTCACGTTTTGAAGCTTGGTCTATTTATAGAGCTTGGTATGTTACCGTTGGAATCTAGCCGTTGAGATTTGTTTGAATATGGCTTTGAATGCTTCGTCTAGATTGAGCCTTTTGTGACATGTGTTGTTCTTGGAAGAACCTTATCTTCAACATGATGATTGTCGTTGATGGCGTGTTTCTTTGGTTAAACTTATCTTTCCAACGCGCTGCATGTGGCTTGCTTCTTCAATCAACCTCGGGAGTTGTTTCTTTTAAGTGTTGTAACTGTTTTGCATGTGATGATGTTTCTAACGGCTCTCCCTTTGATTCTAAGCTCTTTGTATTTTATTTATTATGTATGTTGAGTTGTAGATTCTTCATTGCCTTGTACGTGACTTCTGTTGATGTTTGTATTTTATATGTCACTGCGTTACTCTATCAGAACTTCTGATCTTCTGTTTATGTGACCTTCTTGCTGTAACGGATCTTCTGATGTTGCAAAGCTTCTTGTAGCTAATTTGTTCATTTTCCTTGAAGCTTTTGATTTCCTTGCAGCTTCTGATGTACTTTCTGATTGAGGCTTATCTTTCTTGTTCTTAGGATACTTTCTGATTGAGGCTTATTTGATATGATGACTTTTATCTTTCTTCCATCTTCTGAATGTTTGATTCTACTTTCATATCTGATTCAGTTTCGGATATAGTTTTTTTACTGTGATTCTGATGCAGCCTGTATAAGACTTATAATATCTGCGCACTAAATGAAACCATTAGCAATAAAATTGTTACTCACAAAATATATGCTTTTTATCATCTAAACTAGATTCTTAACATAGATTCTCAATCTTGTTCTAACATCGCAAAACTGGTTTGCTGACGATGCTGCTCAGTTTGGAAGGCAAGCTGAGTCTCCATAATGGTACGTAATGAGCTAGAATTTTGTGTTTGAGAAGCTTTCATGAATGCCATGTTATCGGTAATCTGCTACTGCATAGAGGAAAGGAGTGCATCCCGCCTCTCCTCCCAAGCCATATGCTCTCTCCACCTGTCCTCAGTAACATAAAAGCTGGGAGCGGTACGTGCGGGTGGGTTAGAAGAAGAGGGTGCGGTGTGTGATGGTGAAAAATGGGGTGGTGACTGCTCACGGAAATCGTACTCATCATCAGTGTTGTTACCCTCCTCCACAGGAATATTTGGGGGTAACGGAGCAGTGAAAGTTGGAGCTCTCAAGTCATATGTCCAGTTACGCTCAAATTGCACATCAGTGCACCGAGTGTAAGGGAGAACAACACTACATATAGCAGTACCATGAACCATAAGGTGAAAGCCTCCTTCCTTCCTCGTCTTGCAAAGACGCATATCTTTCAAAAACTTTGAATTCACAATGCGAGGAAGAAGTGGCTCAAGGGTAGCAAGCTCGGTGTCCAATCCTAGGGTACGAGCAATAGAAGTAACCAGGCCACCAAAAATAATCGGCCCCCCTTTTTCAAAACAAAACTCATAAAGGGGACGGAATTAATTCTGATGTTTGTGAGACATCCTTGCATAAATATTAATTCTTTGGCGTTCACTTTATTTGGATTCTCCCGATCAAAAATAGTGCACGCCAAAAGGTAGCGAAAAACACGTATGGTTGGGTTATGGATACTCAAAGTTAGAAGGTCATCAAAATAATTAACATTTTGTTTGGTCAGTTTAATCCAAAAAGCATAGCCTTCGAGTGTCCAATCTGAATCCAAATGGGCCTCACAAATGGCACCGTCCCCGTAAGGCATCCTCAATAACGCTTCTAACCCGTCAATGGAGTACTCGTATTCAACGTTAAAAAGTCTAAATTTTACACCGCCTACGGTGCTAGAAGTGTTGGGACTGACATTATAAATCAAAGAACTAGGAAACTTGTATGTCAGCCTCGGGTAGGTGGGTGCTTTTAGAGAAAAAAATATCATGCATGCCAATTTTATCTAACAGACAGAAAACACAAAGGTTACTGTGGCAGGAGTTAAAATCCAAAAATCAAGAAAAGACTAAAGAAAAGTGGTGCGTCACTGGTGATTTCAATGCGATAAGAGAAGTCTCAGAAAGAAAAGGAATGAGTGATCATTTAAGAGCGAAGGAGATGGAGGATTTTGTGGAATTCATAACTGAGGATGAACTATTAGATCTACCACTACATGGGAGAAGATATACCTGGTATAGGTCGGGAGGAGATTCGATGAGCAGGATAGATAGATTCCTCATTTTAGAAGCTTGGGACAAGGAGTGACCAGAAATTAAACAAAGCTGTTTAGACAAAGGTTTATCCGAACACTGCCCTATCAGTCTGAGAGAACTGAAGAATAATTGGGAGCCGAAACCATTCAGCATGCTTACATGCTGGCAGAATATGGAAGGGTACCACAAATATGTTAGGGAGCAGTGGAACAACATCTCGGTGGATGGGTGGGGTATGTTCGTGCTTAAGGAAAAATTTAAGAAGTTAAAAGAAGAATTGAAGGAGTGTCACGAAAATCATTCTCAAAATGTAGGAGAAAAAATTAAGACAATCAAAGAAGACATAAACAGATTTGAAATAATAAAAGAAGAAAATTTGGGTCTGTTAAATGAGGAAAGCAATGACAAAAGGGATAAAATAGCTTAATTATATAAGCTTTCAAATCTGAATTGTAGTATTCAGTGGTAAAAGGCAAGAATCAAGTGGCTAAAGGAAGGAGACGCAAACTCAAAGTACTTTCATAGGTGCATCAACAGTAGAAGGAGGGATAATGAAATCCAAAAAATTGAGGTAAAAGGGAATATGGTGGAAGGTGTGGAGGAAGTAAAGGAGACTATCTTTGATCATTTGCAGCAGCAATTTATGACGAGAGGAAATGGCACTACCAAGGAAAATTTAAACTTTAAACGACTTCCAAAGGCAGAGATGGAGGAAATGGTTAAAGAATTCTCAGAAGAAGAAATACGAAGAGCGCTGTGGGACTGTGACAGCTCAAAAAGTTCGAGTCCCGATGGTGTGAATTTTGGGTTTGTGAAGGAATTTTGGACCGAGATTTTTTTTAACCAAAAGAGAAAGATATCATTAAAAGGAAAACAAGGAATACAAAGAGGGGGGACCGAAACCAAAACCCTTTAACGACAAAGTTTAAGCCTAGGAATGCCTTGCTTATTAAGCAAGTATTCCTTAATGATATCTTCATGAATGTAATTGAACCAAGTAGTAGCTTTGTTTCTTAATCTAATACCGGCAAGAAAATCCGCACAAAAATTGGCTTCCCTAAAAATGTGTGTGATCATAAAATCTATGGAAAGAGAGTAAGCCCAACACACGAGCCAACAAGATTTGATTTTCCAAGGCACAAAGTTGTAGTTCTTAAAAGCGTTAACAACGAGAATGCAATCGGATTCAATCCAGAGTTTGGAAATCCCCAAACTCTTGGCTTTCTCAAGAGCCATAATGACTGCTAAGAATTCTGCAGTTTCCGGAGGTTCCTTGCCCAAGAAGGCACTGAAGCTTAGCACATGAAGAGCATTATGATCACGGAAAATACCTCCACATGCAGAGGTCCAAGGAGAGCCACAAGCAACACCATCTAAATTACATTTTAACCAGCCATGGAGAGGAGGAGTCCACAAAACATTCACTGTAGTTAAAGTCTTGCTAGGCCTGATGGAGATGTTGAAATTCTTTAGCACAATGAAGCTAGAAATGGAGGAATTAGAGGTTCTATTGGTGTTGTTTCCAATCATTTGAATCCGAGCAGCAATGAGGGAGATGTAGTGTTTCCAATGGATCTGTTTGTCCTCAAATCTAGCATGATTTCTAGCAATCCAAACTTGATAAAAAAAACTCCCACCAAACCAGCTTTAACCACAGACATGGCTTGAGCAGACCAATTCATCCCAATAATTCTTCTACAATCCTCAATGCAGCACATATTAAATTTAAGATTAAGCAGACCTTTCAACCAGTTCCAAATGTTCTTAACATAACAACAATCAAAAAATAAATGCTCAACAGTTTCTGAGTTGTTCAGGCAGAGATTACAGATGGAAGGGATTGAGAAGCCACGAAGCCTACGGTTGTCATCAATTGTCATCTTCTTGTGAATCACTCTCCAAACAATCATCGAGTGGGAGGGAGGGGAGTCTTTGTCCCAAGGGAAGGCAGACCATAAAATCGAGGGCCTAGGTTTAACCAATTCCTTATAGGCTTCTTTGATAGTGAGCAGACCAGAAGTAGAATTTCTCCAAACAAAGGAATCAGGGATATCCACCTCAGGTATAGTGAAACTGGAAATAGAGCTAAGAAGATGAGGAACAACGTCCTGGATATTACTATGAACCTGCCAGGCATTGTTCTTCCACCAATCACAGACCCTGGAAGTCAAGGCACAATGGAACTGTTTTGGAATGTGAAATTTGAAGGCCAAGGTCTCACCAGTCCAGTTATCAAGCCAAAAATTAACACTGCAGCCATTGCCAATTAACCAACTGCACTTGTCTAAGACAGTTTGATGGTCCTCTTTGATGCTTGTCCAAATGGAAGACTTTATGGCATATTTGATTGTATCTCCATTTCTTTTCACCCTGGCCTTAAGAAGCTTGCACCAACTCTGAGTATTGTTAAGAAACCTCCAGCAAAGATGAAGATTGGTGGCAGCATTATAAGCTCTAAGAGAAATTATACCAAGACCACCTTCATTAGGATGCTTGCAGCAGTCTTTCCAAGAAACAGTTATGATCTTCTTCTTGTCTGTGCTTCCACTCCAAACAAAATTCCTCATCCAGCCTTCAATTTTCTTAACAATGTGTTAGAATCCCAATTGTGTATATTTTGTATATAAGTTTTGTGGTATTTCTTAAACTCTTGTGCCAAATTTGATTACCTTTTGATATATTAGTATGTAAATAAATAACTTTGTGTTTATTTCCTAAATTAAGTTAGTTTATTAACTTTTGTAATGTTTTCTTTAGGTTTTAGCAATTTTTGGCAAGATGGAATGATTGTAATGGTCAAAACAAGCTTGCAATGAGGTTGGAAGACCAAAAGAAGGAGTTTTGTGCAAGAAGGTCCGCTCAGCGGAGTCCAAGCGGACCTAGACAAAGATTTTTCAATAGCAAGTCCGCTCAGCGGAGTTGAAGCGGACATGGGCAGGGACGAGCATCAAAGCAGGCTCCGCTCAGCGTACCTTGAAGACAAATCAGATATTTTGGCTGCTCCACTTAGTGGACCTAGCCCACTCAGCGGACCTAGCCCACTCAGCGGACCTACTTTTTCAACTTTTGTTCTTAGCCACATAAAATTGATGATTAAGGGTAATTAGAAGAGTTTTATATCATTACACACACTTGGAAAAAAAGCTAGGGCAAGAGAATTAGAGAAAAACCATTTTCCTTAAGAGAAAATCAAGATTTCTAAACATCTTTCTTCAATCTTCTTGAGTTTGATGTCACTAAATCTTAGTTTGTTGCTTGTTGTTGAAGCTTCCATGGATATGGAGGGCTAAGTTTCATCTTGTGTCAAGATTAGAGGTAGTTAGTTTGTAAATATGTACTTTCTTTGATCTATTATGTATGAACTTGGTTAATGATCAATACATGGTGAATATCTTGTTGTTTATGTTTCATTTGTTGTTTTGGATCACTATTGAGAGATATGTTTCAAAGCTAGACCTAAAAGATATTCATCTATCAATAAACAAACTCTAGAGATAGATTTGTGAGTTGATAATCACATGTATCAAGCTTTTAAGATTATAACGTTTATTGTCGGCATGAGAGATCATCTGACGGTTAATATGATAATAATCACGATATTGCTTTAGAGATAAACGGTATCGAGAGGATACGTGATTGTATTAATCATTAATAGGTTCATATATATGATCGTTAGAGTACATATGAAGCAAACTAATGAACACTAATCTTGACACAGTTTTCTCAAATTATTTTCAAACCCTGTTTTATTGTCTTTACTTACTTTGCATGCTATTAATATTTCATGTCACCAAACTGTTACCCAGAACTTAACTCAAAATACACTAAGCTGTAGAACGGCGATAATATCGCATCAATCCCTGAGGAGACGATATTAGAAATACTTATCATATACTTTCTAACACAATGCTGCTTGGCCAGTTGTAAATGATGATGCTGTGAACAGTCATGCCAAAGATAACAGATTTAATCAGTTGAGTTCTGCCTGCCATAGATAAAAGCTTGCCTTCTAAGTAGCCATCTTGAGCCTGATGTCATCTGCAATTTTCAGAAAGTAACAAGCTTTAGGCCTCCCAATGAAAATAGGAACACCAATATGAATAAAGGGAGGAGTAGCTTTAGTAAAGCCTATTATTGGCTACGCTGCAGTGTCTCTCATATGACATTCCTCTTGCATAAATTAAAGATTTAGAAAGATTGCAAAATTGGCCAGAGTTATTTCCATAATCATTTAGAAGTTTGGATAAAGCCATGAGAGACTTGGAATCACCCCTGCAGAAAACCATGATATCATCAGCAAAAAGAGTGTGAGATGGTACCATACAATGTATGTTAGCTTTGATAAGGTTTATGTGCCCATCATTGACAAGTTTAGAAATTAAAAATGATTTCATCAGAGTGTTGAAAGAGTTCCACATATATGGGCGGATGGTGAGAGGGGAAAATTCCTCATTCATAGTGATACTGATAATCCCAAAGAAGAAAAATCCTAGAACTCTAGCTGAATTCAGACCAATCTCATTGAGTGAAAGGTTATCTCATTTCAAACACTCAAACAACATTTATAGCGGGGAGAGAAATTATGGACGGCATATTAATCGCAGACAAAATATTGGATGAAGCAAAGCGAAAGAAAAAAGAAGTGCTTATATTCAAGGTACACTTTGAAAAGGCCTACGACTCAGTGGATTGGAACTTTTTAGAGGAAGTGATAGTCAAGATGGGATTTCACGAGAAGTGGAGGAGATGGATTGCAGAATGTATGAAAACCTCAACGGTTTCAGTATTGGTAAATGAAAGCCCTGCAAATGAGTTCAAGGTGGGGAGAGGGCTTAGGCAAGGGTGCCCGATTTCCCCTTTCCTATTCCTTTTAATAGTTGAAGGATTCAATCTCCTTATGAAAAGAGCAATTGAATTGGGAAACTTTTCTGGTTATAAATTTGAAAAAGGAAATGAAAGTTTCTCCCACCTACAATATGCAGATGACACAAAAATAATAGGAGAAAAGACTTGAGGGAATGTTAGGAGCATAAAGGCAAATTTGACATTGTTCGAAATGCTATCCGGGCTGAAAGTTAACTACCATAAAAGCAGTATGACAGGGGTCAATATCTGCCATTGTTGGCTCTAAGATGCAGCAAAAGTACTAAATTGCAAGGTAGGAACCATTTCGTTCACTTATCTTGGAATTCCTATAGGAATTAATCCAAGATCCAAAAAGATGTGGCAACCGGTACAGGATATTGTAATCTCTAGACTGGCCAAGTGGAAATGTAAACATATGTCAATAAGTGGAAGGGTGATTGTTTTAAAGTCTGTCTTGTCGGCAATTCCGATGTACTTCTTTTCCTTCTTCAAAGTTCCAACAGGTATCATCGCTAAACTCGAATCTCTATTAAAAAAATTCTTGGGGGGGGGGGGGGAGAGGGTGAGAGAAAGATTAAGAGAATTTCTTTATTGATCCCCCTATGGGGTAAACCTCCCGCGAAAATTCCAAAATACCCCTGCTTCGGAGATTTATCTCCGAAGTAATTTTTTTTAGATTTTCCCAAATTTCGGAGATGCATCTCCGAAAAAACCCCAAAAAGAATTTTTCGGATATGCATATCCGAAAAAATCCTAAAAATTAAAAATTTTGGGATATTAATTAATTCACATATCATAAATTTGATATAATTTATGAGTTATAAATAATAATTATTATATATTTCTATTCTGATTCATATTTTAAAATTTAAAAATAATTCTCAATTACAAAAAAATTAAAATAATTCCAATTATTAAAATGTAGTTATAAATCATTCCAATTCATGTTTCTACGGTTGATAATAATAATGAAATAAATCAAGTAAGAATAATGATAATAATAATAAGGGTTAATAGACATTTGCCCCCCTGCCATATAGGCGAGATTCGGTTTACCCCCCTATTAATATTTTTTTTGGATTGCCCCCTTGAAATATGAAAAGCTCTATAATTTACCCCCCTAGGACCCCCCCTGTAAACTTGTTTTTTTGATTTACACCCCTAGTTTTTCACTGGGTACCCTAAAAATACAGGGGGTAATCCAAAAAAAAAATTAATAGGGGGTAAACCGAATCTCGCCTATATGGCAGGGGGGAAAATGTCTATTAACCCTAATAATAATCATGATAAAAAATCATTTTTCATAATTAATTATGATAAAAATATCATTTTTCATTTAGTTAAAAAAATTAAAAGAAGATTTTGTCTTAATTTTATTTAGTGAATAAATTTTATATTTAATTTTATATAATTCAAAATTTACTTATGAAATTAGAATGTTTTTAGTTTATATAAGTTAGTAAAATAATTTTTTAACTTTAAAATGGTTTAGGAAATTTTGTTTATAAAATGATTTTTAATAACTACAAAATTGTTTTTGAAAATAAAATATTTATTAGGTTAATATTATTATTACATTTTTTTAGGCATATATTATTATTACATCTTGATTATAATGTTATATATTTAATAATATATTTTAATTAATACTATTAATTATACTATTAATTGTATTGATTCACCTTAATTTTAATTTTTTAATAATTATTGAATTTTTTCGGAAATGCATATCTGAAATATTTCAAGACCAAAAATTGGAATATTTCGGATATGCATCTTCGAAGACACCCCCTCTCAAAAAAAAGTGATTTCGGAAATGAATCTCCGAAAACACCTTTTTTGGTGTTTTCGGAAGTGCATTTCTGAAATCACCTTTTTTTTGGTGTTTTCGGAAGTGCACTTCCAAAATCAACTTTTTTTCAGAAAAAAAGTGATTTCGAAGATGCATTTCTAAAATATAGGGGCATTCTAGGAATTTCGCCGCGGGTGACCAAGAAGGTTAGGGGGTCAATAAAGAAATTCTCAAGATTAATTGGGTCATGTGGGATAAAATTTTTAGACCAATAGAAGAGGGGGGATGGGTATAAATTTTTTGAATATTTTCAATGTATCGCTAATAGGCAAGTGGGTGTGGCAAATTAGTAAGGAGAATCTGGTCTATGGTATAAAGCATTGAGGGAGAGATATGGGAGGTCTGAAGGCATCATCAGAGCCTGCGACATCCATAGCTCGTTATGGCGGAAAGACATATGTCGTTTAGATATAAGAGATCAAACTAATGCTGAAGTATCTTCTATAAAAGATAGCTGTAGGAAGTTGAGGAGTGAAAGTAGGTTAGAAAATGGAAATTCTTGGTCTGTGGCGTGGCACAAATCGGTTCCCTTAAAAGTACCGCGCTTGGTTTGGAGATTATTTCATAATAGACTACCAACCAAGGACAAGTTAGCTAGAAGAGGAGTTATAGGTCAGGATAATACCCAATGTGTCAGGGGATGTGGTGCGGAATATTAGGCATCTCATTTGTTCTTTGAGTGCCCTTATTTTGCAGGCATTTGGCTCCAGGTTATAAGGTGGCTCGGAGTGCACGTGGTGCTTCCAAAAGATGGTCGGGAACATCTCGTTCAATTTGAGGCTTTAATCAGCAGTAGCAGAAGTTTGTCTATCAAAGCTAAAGCGGTCTGGTTTGCTTGCATATGGAGTATTTGGAAAGCAAGGAACAACAGCATCTTCAAAAATGCAACGGTTACTATTGACCAGATGTCTGACTACGCTCAAAGACAATCGTGGAAATGGTTGAGCATCAAACATAAGTTCCTAACCTGCACTATATCCCAATGGCATCTGAACCCCAATATTTTTCTGAGTTAGGCACTTTGATCGGCTGATGGGTGCGGTAAGTCCTATCCAGGTCAACCCGGTTTGGTCTGCAGAATTTCTTTACTGAGGAAGTTGGTTTACACGTGTTGTTGCGGTGATCTTTTTCAGGATTTGTGGGAGGATTAATTCGTCGTCGTTTCCGGCTCTGTGGCTGGGAGTTTGGTTCTTTTATTCTGATGGTGATGGTCAGGCTGGTGTTTTTAAGATTGGCCTCGGTGTTGTGTCTACATAGGCGGTTTTTTTGGTGTCTTTTAACTACAGAAAGTTTTTTTCCTTTTGATAGTTGTTGCATGTAGTTTAAGCAGATGCTCCTAAATTAGGTGGTATCTGTTTTTTGCTCATGCAATGGTGTAACTTAGGCTGGGAGAAGAATGTAATTTTATTGTGACACATTTTGTAACATGCATTCCTTATGCCTATTATTTGAATAAAATCTTTTGGTTTTTTCAAAAAAAAAATCCACTTCATCCTAGAAACATTGGATTTAAGTATTGATAGACTCTACATTTAAATATTCATTTGTTGATATTATGATAAATTTAGATCAAACTGCACCTAAGCATTGTGTTACAGTTTTTCAAAAAAAACCCACTAACCCATAAATAGACATGACAACAAAATTCATTTCTGCGGATACCCAATCGAACCCGCCCTGAAATTGACGTGGAAAACCTACTTTGACTGAGTTTTGGTTCGGGTCTTGGTTTTCTCCGATAATAAAATATGGGATCGGGTCGGGTAATTGGGATACTAGTACCCACCCCGAATCCGCCCCGTTTATTTCATTATGTGCATTATTATTTATATTTGATAATTTATATTATTAATAATGTGGCTAATGTTTTGATAATATGATTTGTATTTATTATTTAAAATATTTGAAATGTATGCATAAATTTTTTGAGATTGTTTTATTTTATTATTTATAATATAATTTGATTTTGGAAAAAATAAATATTTCTATTTAAAAATTGATTTTATTAAATAGATGGTGGCAGGGCGGAGATACTCGAACCCGTTTGGGACGGGTTTGGATTTTAATTATTTATTCCCAATTGGATTTAAGACGGGAAACGAGGATTATTTGAGAATTCGAGTTTGAGTTTGGAGGAGGTAAAAACCGTCTCCAACCCACTCCGTTATCATGCCTACCCATAAATCACCACCAAGTTTCACACACAAAACACCATCAAGCTTTTGGTTAACAAATTGACATAGTCATAAAACAATTTTTTTTACTGTAAAAGACGTTTTTATGTTAACAGCAAACCAACAGCTTTTCACCACAATTTTAAACCAATCAACAAGACAACATGTTCTTTGATTATTCTACTGTCAATTTATTTTTTATATTTTAAAGTGGCCACATGTCAAATTGTAAATGGTCCTGTGTTTAAATTTAAAAGGAAAATAGATGAATCATTGTTTTCATGAAGCTATATATCTACTTAATATAAATGTAAAGAAGTAATGATGATAACCCTAGCAAACTCTAGCTTATGTGTCAATCTCACAACAATCTAGGCTTATGTGTCAATCTCACAAAAATCCAATCTTATTTCAAATTTTAAAAAAATAATAAAATTGATATAATTATTATATAATATATTAAAGTTGATATAATTTATGAGTTATAATATAATACTCTTCATATTTATATTCATATTCCAATTACAATTATAAATCAAAAAATAAAACTCATAAAATGCTTCATACTTAAATAAAAAATATACTTAATCTAAAAAAAATTCTCAAAATTTTAATAATAATAATAATAATAATACTCTTAATAATAATAATAAAAATTATAAATATTTATTTTAAATATAAATATTTAATAAATTGAAAATATATAACTAATTTTGTCGAATAAAAAATAATATTAAAAATATTTTGACATACCAATTTTTTTTATCACTAACAATATTTCGTTAGTCATTTATATAAATATTTTATATTAGAGAAGAAATAATAATATTAATATTTTTTAATAAGAATAAATTACAATATTTCTTATTCTATTGTATATAATATTTATATATAAATAGTTATCATAATTTTTAATTTTAAAACATTATGACTTAATAATGTAATATTACATCATCACTTTATGTGCGATTTAATTCTAAGATTCTTATATGGAAAAAATCTTTTAAGTGTCAAAAACATCTACTGTTATTTATTCAACTTCTTAATTTATTTGGTCTTTTCTTGCTATTCTATTGCAATTACTTCATATATATGTTACACTTAATTAATAATTTTTCAATGTAGTTATTATATCATAAAGAGTCCATAAAAAATTAGACTAAATTTCATATCAGTTATATTATTATTCTATTGTCATTGTTTTATACGTTATTCTTAATTTTATTATTTTTTTAATTATTCACACCAACTCCAATTTAATACTGCAATTAATAATAACATTTAAATAATAATAATAATAATTAATAATAATAATAATAATAATAATAAGTCATTATTAATAATAATATAATATGTAACTAACAATAATAAATAATAATAATAATAATAATAACAATAATAAATCATTATTATTAATAATAATGTAAGATCTAACTAATAAACAATAATAATAATAATAATAATAATAATAATAATAATAATAATAATAATATAATTAACTATCACAATTATAAATAATATTAATAATCATAATATATTCAATTAATACTATTATATCTTAATATCCTAATTCTCATTTTTTTTATGACAACAAATTTTTAATTTATAAATAATAATAACAATAATATAATATTAAACATTCACTATTCATAATAATAATAATATAATATCTACCTAATAATAATAATAATAACTAACGAACTACCACAATTATAAATAATAATATATACAATTAACACTATTATATCTTATTATCCTAATTCTAATTCTTTTTATAAAATATATTTAATTTACAAATAATAATAATAATAATAATAATAATAATAATTATAATTATAATTATAATTTTCGTTTTATATTTATACAAACAACTTTACCAATCTTTCAACAACTCACCTAATAGCTTTATTAATATGAAATTTTAATAACCAATTCATATTTTAATCTCTGCTATTAGAAATCTCTAACCTCTAATTTCTTTAATTTATAATTACTATGAGACTCTTCTTTAACTCATCGTTATTCATACTTTTATAACTACAAATTATCTTTTAATAATCAAAGATAAGTTTAATTGATTTTTGGAGCTACCACAATAATGTTGTCATTATTTCATTATTCAATGTGGAAGTGTAGTACTGGTATATAAAAAACGAAAACAATGTAATCGCAAGACAAATAAGGTCACTGATATGTTTAATACTTTCCACTAAAAGTGAGAGCTACATCAAGAAAAAAGTCATCATTTATGCATGAATAATTTTGTTTTGATAATTTAATAGTCTAGGTTCTATAATCCTTTCTCCGCTCCTTAAAATATGTCATCTAATGATATTGTTGTCAACCTTTCAGCTTCTAAATGATTTCTTTCTATCTTTTAATCTAACTATTATTTCTTCTAATTTTAAGAAGTTGGCTTTAAATTAGGATTTTATAGGCAGTTGAATGTCCAAACATCTGTAGGCTAAAACAATTTCACAGTAAGAAATTTAGAGATCATGGGATATATGGTGGTGGTTATAAGCTTGAAAATGGATATGAGCTTGGAAAAATTTGTTTGTAAATTGTCGTGTAATTACAAATCAACACAAGTAATTTATATATATATATATATATATATATATATATATATATATATATATATATATATATATATATATATATATATATATATATATATATATATATATATTTCTGCAATTTTTATTCCATTATTATTAAATTAAATCGATATTAATACCTAATAATAATTATTAATTATTATAACTACGACTAATCCTAAATATATTATTTGCTCACCACTTTTATACTTTGGTCGTCTATTTCACAAATTCATTTTTTTAAAATTGGCACAATATCATACGAGTAAGATTTTTTCCCCTTATCTCTTCTTAATCGATCAAATTAATTTATATTCTTTCATTTTTAACACCAAAATAACTCAAATGATTAGAGTCCTATCTTTTCTCAATGATATCACAAATGATTGAGATTAAATTAGCAAATCATAAAAATATAATGATCTCACAAATCATTGAGAACATAACTAAGCGAAAGAAATTTATTTACATTATAATTTAAGTTTTTCTTAAAACTATTTTTTACTTTAAATAGTTTAACATTGTATTACTTATCTTTCTATTTCTATTACATGATGTATTGTTATTTTTGTGATATGATGTTTTTTTTCCTCTTAATTCACATATATTCATACCATCTTTTTTTAAATTCATTTTCTCTAATAGATGTATATCATTATCCACACCCAAAATATAAATCTTTATTATTTTTATATTTTATATTTTTAATTGACACGTGTCTTCATAATTGTTGATTTTTATTTTTATTTTTTGTGCATGAGAATGAAATATACATGTTTTAGAGTTATAGTTAAACTTATAGAAGGTTTGTCTAAAAAATATGTGGCTAATCATTTTTTTTTCTTTCTTTTTGTGTAGGAGAACAAAATATACATATTTTATATTTATAGGTCAACTTATAAAAAAATTGTTTAAAAATTTGTGTCTATCCCATTTTTCCATGTATTTTCATATATATATAAATATATAAATTAATTATTTTTATTGAATTTCTCATATTTGTCATCTAATACTAAATTTTCAATGACAATAATATCTCAATAGTTTAAAATTTGCATAATTATGTATACATACCATTAATAATATATTTTCTTTTATGTAGATTATTTATTTATTTAAATGATGACCACATCATTTTAAGAAATACTAAAAATATATGAGAATATATTAATATTTAAGTGACAATTTTAATTAGATAATAAATATTTTAGTGAAAATAATATGTCATTAAAAAAACTATTGAAATAAAAAAACACTAAATTTGATTTAAAGAATAACATAATAATATATTTATATAATTATTTTAAATTAACATTAATATTAAAATAATAATAATAATAATAATAATAATAATAATAATAATAATAATAATAATAATAATAATAATAATAATAATAGTCAAATATTATCTTATTAATACCACTTAGTGAAATTAGGGTTTTATTTGTTTGTGGGGTTTGGGCCAAGAGTATTATTGGGTTTAAGTTTTTCTATTCACACAATATTCATGCTCCCCAGCTTTCTTAATTATTTTTACTTTTATTTTTAATATTTGTTTAATTTTATTGGTTTAACTATTTATCAAATTATTATTTATTTATTAGTCTAATTAATTTAAATTGTTTAGGTTACTTAGTTTTGATATTAAAAATACAAAATATGTTTTTATTATTATTAGATTGATTAGTTCAAGAAATACAAAAAAAAAAATTTGTATACTTACCTACGTATCTGTTAAGCTTTCCCCAACTAAATTTAACATCCCCATCGTTGGTAAATAATTCTCATCATGTACATATTTAAATATAAAAATAAATAAAAAAATCCTTTTTTATTAATTCAATTCTTTTTTTCCGAGTGAATGGACGGGGTGGATGCACATCCACCACATTCTCGAATAATTAATCGGTTGGCTTAATACCTTACCGATTGATATTCAAGATTTAAAAATAAAAACCCTCTGTATATTCAAGCTTTTTTCATAATCAAATTAATTTTAACATTTTTGCAAATAACAGGATAGGTGAACGCCTTTACCAATTATATTATTCAAATCAAGACACTAAAATCCATTCAAACTCATCAAACTTTGCTTCTTCGATAATTAAAATCACTCTCGCTTTTGTGCGATAACTCAAATTAATTTCTTTGCTCTGCACGATTTAATTCTAATCAAGATCGAATCTTTTCATAAACTAAAAAATGCTAACCAACATTTCAACCTACGATGACTCTGAATTTCTCATTGCAATATGAGCATACGACAAACGGTTGCGAGACCAATGCGAGTCAACTTTTAATCTTTTTCTGTTTTAACCTTTCATTGATTTTTCCTACGTGAATAAATAGATATTTAAAAGCAGAATAAGCAAGCAATGAGTAAACGCACCAGAACCCTAAGATTGGAGAAGGTTCCCCTTGAGTACAAGGGAGGAGAGGGGTGTCTAACACCTTCCCGTCGCCTGATCGAATCCCGAACCCTTTAAACTTGGTCGCGACGACCGATTTATCCATAGCTTTAGGGTTTTCCTATTATCTTCCCTTCCTTAGGACAAATAAATAATAGTGGCGACTTCATTGAATTTTTGCTGGTCGCGACAAATTTTTTCTATGTGGTCTTCCTACCCATTCAATAATATGGCATCTATAAATTTCAAGTCAGAACTTATAGTTTCTTCTTCCACTACTAGAGTATATGAGACAAGGTTTCCATCAACTACAGGTGGATTGAGGTCTTGTTCCATAATAATTGATGTTTTCATTAAACTTGTCACACCTTTTTTATTGATTCAGGGATTTCTATTGGTTGCTTACGTTTGGAAAAAGTAGGGGCATCTTCCTTGTTACAAAAAATGTCATCACCATTACCTTTGGTCTTTTGCACAAAGGTTTTCTTAGGTGCAATAATTTTTTTACCATCAACCTACTTCATTTGCCCTAGCTCATTACAACCTTAATTAGAAAACTTACAAATTTCTAAAGAATGACTTTAAAATAAGTGCAATAATGAGGAATTTTTTTCGTATTCTTACTTAGTGAAAAAGGCAAAGCCTTTCATTTCTACCGAGATCTTGTATCTAATGTGTCAGTAGAAATAACCATATCAATAAGTAGCGTAACATAATGACTAAATGTTTTATCTATCATAGATTTGGTTGAAGCTAAGTCATAACAAATAGGTGTACTTATACTACTTGTGATTATAAACAATATTTTGGGATTGCATTATTCTTGCGCACGACCTTAGGACTTTACCCAAATTTGTGTTGTGTTGTTCTGTTGCAGGCCAGGAATGGAGTCTTTGGACCACATGAATATCACTAACAAACCTGGTGAGAGGTTCCAAGCCACTGAGGCGCGAATCCTTGTAACGTCTTCAAAGGAGGTGAAGAAAAATTCAAAGGAATCCCTTATCTAGAGAAATTAAACCCCCCTCCCATTTCCCCAAATCCTTCCACAAAGTAGAAATCTTGGAGTTCAATCTAACCACCGAGATGTGGAGCTTTTTTTTGCTGAAGGATTCAACCATAAGGTTATGTTTGGGAGTTTGGAGGGGAGAGGAGGGAATGGCTTTGAAAAGTAGGAAGAATTGGGTGAAAAGAATAAAAAGATTTTGGGCAGGAGGGTTTTGGAGGGTTTGATTTTATTTATAACACCAAAAACCTCGTAAAATGGGGACTCAAAAATTGTATTGAATGAGGGTTTTGAATGACTTACATAAATTTTCCAAATATCTTTTAGGTTGTTATACTATTTTGAAAATTAAATTTTTTGTAATGATAATGACTATTTTATCTTCTAAACAAAATCATTTTTTAAAAAAAAATTAAATATTTTTTTAAAAATTCGTTTTCGAAAACCTTCTCCTCCCCTCCCCTCCAAACTCCCAAACATAGCCAAAGGTTGCACGCGTCAACCCCTACTTGGTATTCTTCTTCTGGTGTTATGAATGAGAGACGGTCCCCTTTTAAGACTCGTTAAGGCAACTCTAAGGTTGGTATGTCACACACTCCATTAAGGACATGAGCGATAGTATTTGGGTTTAGGGCGTGAGTTGAAACGATAATGTTTGTTGTAAGAGCTAAAGGCGTAAGACTATTCCACGGTATGCTAAAAGATTCTATTATTGATTGGTGAAACAATCAGCTTAATCAAAACTATGGTGAAAGATGATGACCAATGTTAAGTTAGGTTAGTTCATCCCTTCCGAGAAAATGTTTGGTCTTATCCCTTTCTATTGTAGTATAGATAAATAATAAATTTAAAATTTATACAACCACTAGTGCAAAATGAACAATATAATTTTAAAATTTACACCCAATATACTAAAAACGGGTGTAAATAAGAAACACAGTGGCACTTTTGTAAATAAAGGGTAAGTTTATGATTGATCATATGAAAATATACACCCTGTTTTATAAAAACGGGTGTAAATTAAAAATATTATTATATTTAAATCTCAATTACTCCCGTTAAATTAAAAATCGGGCGTAAATTTAAATAGACTTAGAAAAATAGTTATTTTTATAACTCAAAATATTATTCTTAATAACTAGTTAAGTGAATATTATAAATATTATCAAATTAATAAGGGAATATTAATGGATTTATATTTATTAGATGAATAAAATATACTAAAACTCTTTCATCAAACCCATCGCATGCATTTCACCAAACCCATTTTTCAGCAACAATCTAGCACACAAAAATGGAGGAAGCATCTAAAACCATTGCACACCAAATCAGAGGTATTCAAAACAACGAAGAAGAGAGAATTAACATATCAATTTTCATTTTTCATTTTTTTGTTTAAAATCAAATCAAATCTTCGTTTTCGTTCCCAAATTTTCATCGATCTGGGAAATTCTATTTGAATTTTTAGGTTTGAGTTTGTTCGATTGAAATTCATTGCAACGTGGATGTTGTTGATTCATGAGATTTTGAACTTTGTAGATTTTGAAATTCTGTTCTAGATCGCTTGCTGTTGTTCAATGGAGTCGGCTCAGGTGCTGCCCAACAACTCTGCTTCGTCTCGGAAGCAAGAGCATCTGGAAGCTGGCAAGCGTCGAGTATTTGTTTGATTTTGATTTTGATTTTGATTTCGTGAAGGTATTCTGAAGGTGTGAATAGTGATTGTAATTGATTTTTACTTTTGGTCTGTTTGGTTTGATGTAGTTTTAGAGAAAATGGTAGCTAGAATAGTGGATCTTCGATCGGATACAGTGACGAAGCCGACTGAGTCAATGAGGGCTGCTATGGCAAGTGCTGAAGTTGATGACGATGTTCTTGGTTATGATCCGACGGCTTTACTATTAGAGACAGAGATGGCGAAGATGATGGGAAAAGAGGCTGCTCTTTTTGTTCCATCAGAGACTATGGGTAACCTTATCGCTGTACTTGTTCATTGTGAGGTTAGGTGAAGTGAAATTATTCTGGGAGATACTAGTCATATCAATATTTATGAGAATGGTGGTATTTCGACCATTGGAGGAGTGCATTCGAGAAAGCTGAAAAATAGTGATGATGAAACGATTGACATTGATTTGATTGAGTCTGCGATTAGAGATCCTAGGGGGGAGCTAATGTTTCCGACGACTAGGCTTATTTGCTTGGAAAATAGTCATGCGAAGTGAGCGGTTTTTGTTATTCTAATAGTTCGTGTTTTCAAAATTGTACATAAATTTTTGTTGATGAATTATGGCTGATAAACTTTCTCAATGCAGCTCGGGTGGAAGATGTCTCACTGTTGAATATACTGATAGAGTTGGAGAGGTTGCTAAGAAGCATGGATTGAAGCTTCACATTGATGGAGCCCGTATTTTTAATGCAGCAGTTGTAAGTAAATTTGTATTTTAACGATTCGACTTAAAATTTTACATTAAAGCCTTATCGCGCCTCAGTATGTACTAATAGCAAATTAAGTTGAAATGAACCTGCATTTTCTCTATGTCTCCTAAAGTATGGTTTCTCGCATAAGTTGAAATCAACCTCCTCACCTCATTTTTTTCCATAAATTTTTGTTTCTCCTTTTTGCGGTATATGAAAGCAAAAATTGCTTTTTGTTGGTTTTTCAGGCACTCAGTGTTCAAAACTTAATGAATCACAAAGGAAGCAGACCTGGCCGCCAGACTGGGTTTGATTTTGATGAGGAAGATCTCTTAGAGTTGGATCAGTACCATGATATCATTGTTGCGTCTGCCATATTTGGTATGATTTATGACTGATTATGTTCTATATTTGCTTTTTTGTCTTTTGTTTTCTGTTTCTCATAGCTCCATCCAATATATATCAGGAAACTATGATGTAATACAGCAGCCCAGGAACATTAGTAGAGAAGCAAGAAGAAACATTCCTTTCTATATGTTTATTGATGAAGAGACAGAAATGTATATGAGAAATGCTAGTATTTTGGATAGCAGCAGGAGAGTTGGATTGTGGAGAATCATTGTTGTCCGGAATATTCCATATGCTGATTCTAGGCGTAATGGAAAGGTTAATTGCTTACTCTTTGCTTACTCGTTATAAGAACATCAATAATGTGATTTATTGAAATCTAATACTATTTTTGACCTCTATAATGTATTTTCTTAACACTCTTCTTTCTGAATTACTTCTGTTTTTCTGATTTGATCTCAGAAATTTTATCTTTCTACATTTATCTTGATGCTGTTTGAATTTCACTTTAATCCGTGTAACAATTGTACTTGATTAATTGAGCTTTTATTATCTTTTTCCAAAATCCAAATTAATTGCTGAGTTTGGTTTTTGGTGCTTCCTACCAATATGAACCATGTAGTATAATAAAATGGGCTTTTTTTCCAAGGGCTGCTTGCATTTTGGCGTGGAAGGATCTGAATCATGTATGTCTTTGTTAATCTAGTGCATGAAGTGAGGCTTGAGGCTTCAATGCATAAAACTTAACAAAATTTATTTGTTGATTTATCTTCTAATATTTGAAATCTAATAGAAACATAGTAGGAAAGGTGGAAGCAAAAGGGTTTTAATTAGTTGAAATAATTATACAAGAAAGAACCGAGTTATTGATTTTATGAAGTATTAACAATTTGCTTTTTTAATATATTAGCAAATAACAATCAAATTTGTAACCTATTGAAGTATGATAGTGTTTTTGTCTTGCTCCCTATAAAGATTGTGGAACTTATTATGAATTATGATGCCTCTGAACATATTGCAGATTCCAAAACTTCTTCTTCACAGAATCTTCCCCAATATTCAATATTCAATTTGGATTGATGGGAAGCTTGAGCTCGTTGTTGACCCATATCAAGTTCTTGAAAGGTAAAATGTGCTCTCTTTTTCAATATATTTTTCTTCATATTTTTATTCCCTTTGTATGTGGAGAGAGGCAATTTTCTATTAACTGTCATTTATACTTTAGAGTTGAAATTAGTATTCTTTGACAAGTAATAAATATTATAATATCAGGCATACTCTTTTGAGGATTCATTTTTGATTAATTACTAAATAACTTTCGGCTTAGATTTACATGATTTATAGATTTTATTTACTATTTGGCTTCAAGTTTGTCTCTTTTCTTGGTATTTTCTATGAAAGTTTTGAAGATTTCTTATTGCATAAAACAGATTTCTTGGTATTTTCTATGAAAGTTGAAATAATGATAAGTTTTTGTTTATGGTTTACTATGTAACTACAGTGTCAAATAAAATTTTACTTCATTTTTCAATTGTCTTTTGAATGCTTCCATAAACGAGTGACTTCTCATCTTGCAGATTTGCGATTCCACTATTGATCCCTAGCCACACTCAATCACGGTTCCCTCTGCTCCGTTCGTCGTCGAAGATTCACTGTTTCAACAGTTTAGCATCTTGTAAGTTCACTTTATCAAGCTGAGAGTGGGAAATAGGGATTTATTGGTTTAACAATGTAACTTAGCATTTCATATAGCAGTTGTTTGTTCAAATGTCTTAATGAATCTCACTCTTATTTTCTTTTTGATTCTTATCTCACAGTTGTTTTATCATTGTTGTAATTGGTACTTTGGACGGTATTATTGACACTTTCATCTAGTCATCCTATCTTACCACTCGTTAGTATATTGAAACAACTTTCCCAGAAATTACATTTCATTTTGTTTTCCCGGCTGGTTCAGCAGCTCACAAATATGAAAGTTTCAATTTAATGTGTGGCTGTGCACAATTATGAAACGGTTTTGTACAGTGTTCTTGTGGGTAGAGCTGCAATTTACTAGTAATATTCAATATAATTCTTGCATGTTTTTTGCATTCTATTGTGCAAAATGAGGGCAACCAGCATGGTTGCTTCTGAATGTTTCTTAAACCATTTTCTTGTTCCCATTTTCTATCCCATTGGGCTGAAGAAGATATTTGTAATGAAACTTATATTTTTCATTGCTAATCCTTTTGCTTCTCTAGGCCTGGGGTTGATGAAGTTAAAGAAAAACTTAAGCATTTGGGTGCTGCTGGAGTTTTCACGGAGAATGAATTGGAAGTGAAGAATGTCAAGAGTCTTCTGGTATACCTTGGATTTATTGTTCCTGTTATGACTTATGTTCTGCTCTGAGATGCTATCAAAGCTGACAAATAAACAAAAATAATTTAAGGGTTGTCTTCTATACTAAAAATATAGAATTGAATGCTTACTTGAATCAAATTGACATGGTAGGATGGTATACCTGAACCTGCATTGGGATTTAACTGCGTTGGTGGCAATTCTGCTTCTCTGGTTCTCAAACTTTTAAGGTATGATATGACATGAGCTATTCAGTAAAGATTTTAATAAAGGAGACTATCTTTTTCTGTTATTAACTATCATTATTATTAAGATTTTAATACACATTACATTTTAATACACATTACATTGAGTTACGTATTTGACTTTATTTCACTCCAACGTTTGTGTCACGGGCTACAAAGTGGAACCAAACATGTCTTTGTTTCTTTCCTTTCTCCCTTTTGCCTCCTTCATTCACACTGCTTATTCATTTTCTAGGTAAATATCTCACATTGCTAGTTCATTATTACAATATATTATATATCAATTTTTTCACCTTCTTCCTGTTTTCTGTTCTGCAGTCTGAATTCCACAACAATTGAAGGACCTTTTGTTCAAGAATTCACTTTTCCTGCAAATTCAGCCTTCAATAGTTGTCATGCTTCTACCATTGTTGAGGTCATCAACTACAAACTAGTTTATAGGTTCCTTCTTTTTTAAGGTTAATATAATATATAATGAGTTTATTTTTTGTTTCACGTGCAGGTTGAGAAGGGTCATTTTTTGGTTGCATATTTTGGGGGCACATCAGAGGGTGCACCTGATGTCAAAATATGGTTGCAGACTTACAAGGTATATCTATCTATGTATGTATGTAGTTAATACAATCCTAAAAACACATAGGATATCGAGTGCGGCGTAATTTTTTAGAGGTCCTGACTAGGTTAGTTACAGGTCTAATAGATGTCTATTTAATTATGGTTTAACCGTGTCAAATATTTAATAAGATCCTGTTTAGTCGGCCTATTTTGCTCCTATGCGGTAGTTTACTTTGTACGCCCTCAAACGCAACCCTCGGATGAACAATAAAAATGAAAAGTAAAGTGTTTTTGACTGCTAGTTTTAATATTGTAAATGAAAATTTGATTGGCAGAATGGAATATGGAAACCACCTATAGTAGCTGATGAAGAATCAAATGTTCCTATGTGGAACCCTGTACTCTTCAAACTTCCATCAAATGTTTTACTGCTTTTCTACAGAATAGGCCAAGATGTTCAAAAGTAAAGTTTCTATCCTAACATTCTCCATACATAAATGCCATTGTTTAAGCAGTTGAGGATTGATTATGATTCATTTGATTTACTTTGCTTTAGATGGAGTGATTCATGAAACGGTCATATGATAAAGGTATTACATGGACAGAAAGAGAACAACTTCCGCCTGGTATATTAGGACCTATAAAAAATAAGGTGAAACCATAAACCACTCAAAACAGTACTCAATAGCATGCAAAATTAATATACTATATTCTATGAAAGTGAAAATGTTGAAGCTGGGTATAAAATAGAACACTAATACTTTGCCATTTTGCACAATAGCATGCAAAAAACATGCAAGAGAGGTAGTAAATTGAAAATTACTAGTATTCTATTGGTTCACAAGTATTTCTAGGCTTTTTGGCAAGCATGAGTTGTGTGGAGAAAATTTGTGGTGGCTAAGCATTTGTTGAGTATATCACTTCTACCCGATTATCATGTAAATTTTAATAGTCAACCTTGTTCAAGATATGGGAGAGGGAATGTGTCTTTTGGCTCAAAGTCACGCCCAGTTCGTTACATGTGCGGTATGTCACTACTATAAAAGTGCTTTACACGTTTTACCTGTTGTTTGCATGAACACCAAATCACTAGGTGTTAGAATGTTTAAAACTGTCGTTTTACCTGTTGTTGACAGTGACACAGTTCCATCTCACTTTGCCATACGGCACTTTGCCACAAGAATTCTCATCCACACCACCTCTTTCTACTGATGCAGTAGTTGGTTTTCATGACTCAAAACTTGTAAGCTCTCTTCAACACTACTTGCCATGTGATTGTGATTGATCTCACCTTCTTAATGTTTTTTAATTAATCATATATGTGGATAGTTGATTTTGTATACTTTCAGGAACCTCTTAAAAGTTTTCCACAGTTGCTAGTAATGGCTCATGAGTTAGGAATACTTACAAATATTAACACATTATCTCATATGTTTAGACGAAGAAAGTGAAAAACATAGCTAGTAAAATAAAAAGAACACAACTCTGACATACTTTGTAATTCCATTCTTTCATGGATGACATTAAAGTAAGCTTCCAGCTTGTTGTAAACAGTTTCTCTATCTTAAGATTTGTACAAGTGAAGATGTGTATACAATGCTTTCTCTTTTAACATTTTGTTTACCTTTACATTGAGACAGTGTAATGAAGTGAAGATGTGTATACGTCTTATGGTATCTGGCGTACCTGCTACGGTGGAGCACCGAGCCATTGCGGCAACAGGCACGTCCACCTTGGCTGCCTTTATGGCCAAGTGTGTTTAGAATTTCATTAAAGCAATGGATTTGTTGAAATTGAACATGGTAGTTGTGGATTAGGTGCATCCTTTGCTCTCAAACCTTTATGGTTCACTTAACAAATTGACGATTTTGTCGTCGGGTGTTGAGGGGAAAATAAAAATGAAGGATTGGACTGAGTGAGTATGACCTTGCTAATACTATTGATTATGCTTAACAAATTATGTCTTTACTTTGATATTGTGATACTTATCAGTTATCATCCATTTTCTGTCATTATAGTTTATGTACCAGAACAGTGGCGTAGAGGAGCATCAAATGAACCAAGCATCAAATGAACCAAAAAACAAGTGAAGATATACCGAATTCTGAAGAAATGTTGCCAAAACAAAAGCCAAAGAAGAAGAAGAAAACTTATATATGAAGAAAGTGTTATGACTTAGTTAAAATATAATTTTTATGTGTATGATTTTATAGTACTTGACATATTATGACTGCACATGATTTTGTATACTTTTTGGTTAATATTAAAAATATTTTGACTTAGTTAAAATATGATTTTTATGTGTATGATTTTATAGTATTTGCAATATTATGACTGAAAATGAAATATAACTAAATGGTGTGTATGAAATAGGGTGTAAATAGATATAATTGTTCATTCATAAATGGCGTATTTACGCCCGATTTTTACTAAATTAGGGGGTAATTAAGAACATATTTACACCCGATTTTTATTAAAATAGGGTGTAATTAAAACATAATTAAGCCCAATTACACCCGATATTTATTAAAATAGGGTGTAATTAAAACGTAATTACGCCCAATTACACCCGATTTTTATTAAAACAGTGTGTAATTAAAACGTAATTACGCTCAATTACACCCGATTTTTATTAAAACAGGGTGTAATTAAAAACATAATTACGCCCAATTACACCCGATTTTTATTAAAACAGGGTGTAATTAAAAACGTAATTACGCCAAATTACACCCGATTTTTGTTAAAAATAACGGGTGTAAATTCGTTAGACATTTCTCACCCTGTGGATATACACCCGATTTTTATTAAAAATAATGGGTGTAAATTTAATAAAAAACGGGTGTAAATTAACATTTTTGTACTAGTGAACATCTCTTAGATTAAATTACAGATTATAAAAGATTAATCTTGTTATATAAACTTTGTTTCAATATAATTTGTTTGTTTCAGCATCTTAATATCTATGCTATATAGATTTAAATATATTTAGGGTGTATAGTTTGAAATTTATATAATAATAATATAGAAGACTTGTGTTATGAAAAAAAATACATAAAAGAAAAACAAATTGAAGTGCTAATTATAATGGGTGTAAAGTTTGAGGATATTAAAAATTATAATCAAACAAATATTTATATGTTTGAATAAAATTAAATATAATAATTAAAATTGAATAATAAAAAATACGAAAAAGGAATTTCATATTTTAATTATGATTAAAATAAATTAAAGTAGTTTAAAGTGAAAGCTAGTCAAAAATATTTATGAGAATATTAATTTAGTTGATGAAAGATTTATATACAAGATAGAAAATAAATATTAAAATATACAAATATCTGAAATTAAAAATTTAGCTAGAATAAAATAATAATTTATTTATTTAACTTTATAATATTTTGACCAAAAAAAACAAAATTTAGATATTGTCAAAAAAAAAAAAATTGGAGAAAACAACTCGACTATCAAATACTCATTAAAGTGTCGGTGATAAAAATTTGACTTTATAACTTGAAAGGATATGGTTCAAATCTCATATGAGACAATCAAGATTGTAAAAAATTGTTTTGAATGATAAAAGAATATTTATCGTTAACATATTTTTAATTTTTGGAATAATATAACAACATAAATTATATTTGAATAATTTATCTAAGCCCTCCAAACCCCTTCAAGGTTAGAGCATGATGATTTTTGACAAAAGACTTTCAATTAGTTGTCAATATAACACACAAATTTGAAAATTTTACCAAATAAAAATAACATACGCCTAAATTTCTTTCCTTTTTTGAATCAAAAATAACATCTAGTATCCAAACAAAGACTTAATGATGTTTGACGTAAAACTCTATAAAAACCGAACGATGGGAGGAGAATAACACACACAAAAAATTTGATTTCTTGTTAATTATTTTTGAAACCTAGTTGCGTCCATGAATAAGAAGAAGGCGAATCGTTTCTGTACAAAAAGAAAGAAGGCTGATTCACAGAAGGTAAGGAAAATTACAACTCTATGATATTTCAACCATTGTTATAATTTTCAGCCTTTTTAATTTTATAAATTAGGTCTCTCATAATTCACAGGCAAACAATCAAAATATTGAAAGGTGTCAGAATTCATCTCTTGTAGATGAAACGAAGAATATGAACGAAGAGAGTCTTCTCCGACAGAAAATTGTTGAAGCTAGAGACAAATTGGAAAAGCAGAAACAAGACAATCGGAAGAAATTGATTGATCTTCTTATGATGAATGGCATTCAAACTCCAGATTTGCTAGCCAACCACACTATTGGTGGTCCAATCGATTTCATCAAGATGATAGATGAGAAAATTAAGGAGATTGATGCTAAGATTGCTTCACTCAATTGATCAAATGTTATTTGAAAGTATTTGTCATGATTATGAATAAAATTTGTAGATCTAAATAAAACTCAGAATAAACTAGTTTTTTTATTTTCTATCAAGAATCATCGTAAAAATTAAATAATTTAAATTAACATTTTATAGCATTTGTATTTTCATTTAGATACAATCTTATCGTACTTTTTCCAGTTTGCGAGAATCAAAAGTTTGCTTACATTGAAGAATCAAATTTTTGTTAAAATTATAATTCTAATAATGGAGTTTAATTAAAATTGTTTATTGAAACTTTAAACACTAACTATCATTTAGTTATAGAAAAAACACAAATATATGTAAGATGATATTGCAATATGATATTAATGCCATTACGGATCTTCAAATCCAAACCGATTCAAATAAAAACGTAAATCAATAAAAAAATCCGAATATAACATAAAAACGAATATTACTGGATGTGTTTGGATGTCATAGTGTAAAACTACTCGTTTTGGAACAGATTTCAGATTGATTTTTCAAAATCGATCCAAGTCGAAACGAACTGCGTATATATATTTTTATACTTATTTATTTTTTAATTATTTTTATTAATATGATATGTTTTGTTAATTTATTATTTTATCATACAAATTTTTTAATACTATTTATTAGTTTAGTTTAATCTATTTATTTTTATTATTACATTCGATTCAACCATAATCGATCATTCCCATTTTGTAATATTAGATTTAAATATAATATATTTTAGGGTTAAATAAGTTTTTAGTCCCTATAAATATGGCACTTTTCACTTTTAGTCCTTACAAAAAATTTCGTCGAATTTTGGTCCTTATAAAATCTTCCGTCATAAATTTTGGTCCCTTCCGTTAAATTGCTCTAACGGAGGCTTACGTGGCATGCCACACGTCTCGTCACGTCAGACAAAGGCAAAATTAAAGAAAAGGAGGCAGATTGCGGGGGTTTTAAACCCCCTTTAAATAGCCTTTTTTGCCTAATATATAGATACAAAACAATGAATTTCCATTTAATATAGACAATATTTATAGCTCTTTTTAAATCTTAATATTGCTTGATATATCACGTTAACAAGACATTTTTAAAGACCATTAAATTTCATCCGTTTAGAATATCAGTATAGAAGGTCAATACAAATACAAATAATGTTTAACAAACCATTCAAATTTGCAAATAAATATATTATTATGATAATCATTTGTAATTTTGTTTTGAAGATATTTAAATTATATTAAAATTTTCTCATTAATGAAAAAAATAATTGAAGTGTGAAAAAGTATATTAATTTTACTATAATTATTTTTATTTTTACTTCGACAATATTAAAAAAAAAAATTTAATTAATTTGTTATTCTCATTTGTCCCTATATATTTTTATAATAATATAATGATTCTGATTTTTACTTAAAATATATAAATTTAAACTTACTAATTGAATTGTGGCAAACAATTATTTTTATACAAGGGTTAAAAATTTAATGTGTAAAAAACTATAGTTAATGTATTATTATTATTTTAATATTGATGTTGGCTATTAAAAAAACCACTAATTTTATTCTTTTAGTACAAATATTTGTCATGAATATAACTTTTATAAAAAAAATAATTTATAAATTATAATCATTTTTTTATTTTTTGAAGATAAAAAAATAAATTACCTTATTTATTAACGATAAATAGTTCTCCCGAATGTAAATTGCATGCTCCAACATGAACCTTCGACGACTATTTTCGAAAAAATAAGATGAAAATAGTGAAGTATAAAATATTATAATAGGTGTATTATTGTTCTTTATTTTTATATTGCCAAATTTAAATAAAATACTAATTTACGTAAATGACATGCATTTCTGCTAAATATAGTTTTTTATAATAATAGTTATTTTATTTATTATCATTTATTTTATTAAATAGAAAAAATTAATTTGATTAATTGATAAAAGATAAATAGTTGTCCCACCCATAAATTATATCTTTCAATGATATTTTTTATTGATTTATTTGTCAAGTTTAGAATTTTTATAAAAAAATTATTAGGGATACTAATTTATATTAATTTTATTCAAATTATACAAAAAAATATTAAGTTAAATTCATTAATGAATAAAAATATCTATAGCTAGAGCAATACTAAATAAATAAAATAAACAAAAAAAATAAGAAAGGTGAGTAAGACTTTAATAATTTGATTAATTGATAAAAGATAAATAATTGTCCCACTCATAATTTATATCTTTCAATGATATTTTTTATTGATTTATTGGCCATGTTTATAATAATTATAAAAAATAATCATGAATAATAATTTATTTTAATTTTGATAGAAATTGTAAAAAATTATTGATTTTTAAGTTATTTAAAGGGGGTTTAATTTTAAGTTATTTTTTATAATCTTAATATAGAGTAAATATTTGGCTAAATTACAATTTTTGACTAACTACATTTTTGGTCCTATTATTTTACCATGCTCTCGAAATCAGGCTCCGTAAACAGTTTTGACTCCCTATCCCAAATTTTGGTCCAAAAGGCTAAAGTGTACTTATAATTCGTGACATATTTTTGATGATGAGACAAAAGTGTTTTTTAATTTTTCAAGTCGCTTTTTAATTAAACTAAAACAAATTATTATTTTTGTTAATTTATTAATATCTGATGTAATATTTTAAAAAAAAAAAACTCAGAGCCTTCTTCTAATCATTTTTCACGAATTGAGAAGACAAACATAAGGAAAGGAAGAAGACAAATTAAGAAGCCCTTTATATCACCATTTTTCTGAATAAAAAAATCCACGAAGGGAAACATAGATCAAACCGTCCAAGTAATATCACAAATTTTGAATCCTTTTCTAAGACCGAAGGATGGTACAAAATCTAAACACTAATTTTCATTCCAATATCAAACAGTGGTAGAATGTTACACTATTATGGTGCACCTTCGTCTTGGTCTAAGGAAAATCCCAAGTATTGTTTCAAGTATGTCAATTTTTAACTCTGAACTAAATATTGTATGTTACTATTACTGGTATCCTGTGATGAAATTGGTTTATTATTTTTGTATGCTATAGGCCAACTAGGAATGTTGTTAGATTGAGAATTAATCATGGGGGTGGGGGAGGGGGATTTTCATCAATACTCTTGCAAGCTTTATTTAAATGGAAAAGTACATGAAATGAATTGAAAATGGCATGTTGATTTTATGTCATATATAGCGATATCCAAATTAGTCAACAAATCGAGTTATCTAAGAATAAAAAATATGCGGTATATCGTCCAAAGTTTTCCTTTGAGTGCAGGCTTAGAACTCTGAATAATGATATATGTTTACCAAAATTTGCATAAGATATGAATGGTTATGTGTGTGCTAATATTTATGTTGAACATATAGTAGGTGAACTTATTGTTATAACAGAAGATGGAGTAAGGGAGTGTGTTGAAGATGTAAATGATCCAATAAACATTAACTAAGATGATGGAGTTCAAGTTGAGCATGGGGATATAGTTCAAGTCGAAGAGAGGTAAGAATTCCATGTTAAGGAGAAGGAAGAAAAGTTCACGTTGAAGAGAGGGAAGAAGTCCATGTTAAGGAGAAGGAAGAAGTCCATGTTTTGTGTTAAACACATATATGGAAATTGGAAGAAGACGAAGAAGAAGTATCCTTGTGAGAACATGAACGAATTATTATGGTAGACAACTAAGGAAACAATTGTGTAGGATTAGAAAGAGCCATATAAAAAATAAAAGATATAAATGAAAATGTTTGGAAATATGTGATGAAACTTTGACCTTTTTTATGGACTAGATCTACATACCATACTGAAACCCACTGTGATTTTCAAATGAATAACATGTGATAAGCATTAAACATGGCTATATTGGAGTACAGAGACAATCCTGTTATTACTTTGCTTGAAGGTTTAAAGCATTACATTACAATTAGGCTAGTGAAACAAAAGAATCTCTTGAGTCATTTTAGTGACACAATTTATCCCAGGGTTGAACAAATAATAGAAAGGTTAAAGAGGGCAACAGGAGGTACACCAAATTGGCATGGAGATGATGATATTAATCTCTTTAGTGACACAAATGGTATTGACACTTATAAGGTGAACTTACAACGACATAATTGCACTTGTTGTAAATGGGATTTGAGTGGAATTCTATGTGTCCATGTCATAGTTTGTATTTGGCATAACAAGGTTAAGGTTGATCCATATGTTTCATCTTATTATAGGTAAGACTTATATAAATTAACCAAATATGTTAGTTATGTGGAACTATTATGGATTGCTACACTTATACTAAGTACCTATATTAAACAATTATGAATTTCTATACTAAACTTATATGACTTATATGTTGGTGACTTACATGTTGAACTTATATGTGTGGAACCATGTTTTGTATGTTAGTAATCAAATAACCCCTTTTGAAGACGAATATGCTTTTATTGACGACAGCTAGTCCTTGATGATAACAACTAAAGTGGAAGCATAACAAGCTGTTGAAAATGTAAGCAAACAAAGCCAGGGTTTAATGTTTAACACAAAGATCCTCTGATGATGGCACTGATCTAGAATAAATCTCAAGCCTCATATCCAAGAAGAATTCAAGAAAGTGTCTCAATGACCGATATATTTGACAAGTCTTGAAGCTTCAAAAGTATGAAAGAGAGGAAGTGTGAAAGCTCGCCCTATCGCGTTTGAGTGAACAGTATGTTGTAAAATCCTAAGGATCTTTTCGTAAAGTTATACGGATAATCGCACATACATCAAAACAAGTTTTATAACTTGTATATATTAAGAAAATATTTCTACAAATGTTTTAAAGTCGTGCTAGTTGAATTGGGAGTAGTTAGAAAAGATCTGGACATTTTTTTTGTATTGGTCAATCGGTTGGAAATTATACCTAATTAATTGGGTTAATGCAAAAATGTGCCTAAATGTCTAAGACATTGTCTTAATGAATGGTAATTGTTTTGTATCTTTTCTTTCCTTCTAAAACCTTCTAAACATTTAATTTTAGGCCAACTAATCGATTAGAACATGATGCCAATCGATTGGCTCATTAATTTAGGCCGCAAAAATTTTCCTTTTTTTGTCACAACCTCTAGCCTATAAATAGAGGTCCCTTACCTAATATTTTTACATCCATAATTGAGATATCTCATTTCTCTCACACTCTTTTAAAAACATTTTCTCACTTTCTCTCACTTTGAAATTAGTCGTAGTGCTTCCGAGAAAGTTTTTTGTTTAGTAAGGGATTACATATTCATTGAGGGTATAACTATAAATTCACCAAGGATCATTATCTTGGTTGAATAACTCATCTATTAGGGATTGTTTGTTTGGGTTCAAAACTAAACTCCTTAAAAATCTTGAGGACTGGGGATTTTAGTTTTAAGTCCTAGGTTCGTAAGTTAAGCCCGGTTTAAAAGCTTACTTCGGTTCGAGATTAGCATGTGTATTAAAATATCAAGTTGGTTTGGGGTTGTAATTCTGGCACTTGTAGCGGGGAAAATCTGAGATTGAAGCCATAGGATTGACTCGACTCAATGTTTCAGTGAAAGTCGCCACCGTGCTTTATTGTTTCCAAAGGAAATGGGAAAAGAACGAAGAAAACCCAAAGTTTGTTTTTAAAACAAAAAGAAGAGATATTAGGTACGGGTGTTGATTATACAAGGGGAAGGTTTTAAGCACCCCTCATATCTGTGGTACTCCACAGGAACCTTTTTGAAAATCTGTGTCGTGTGTGTTAAAAAAAGAGAGTTTGTTTTATTTTTAAAATAAGCTCGGCAAGACATTAAGCCTTGTGCCTACATACCTCCTCAGTGCAATGGTGAAGTCAGAGCTAATGTAGTTCCACTTAAAAGGGAAAACGTTTAAAAAACGAATAAAAACTTTATCGTCGTCGGAGAGAAATACTCAGCCATTGATCTTGAGCATGAGAACAAATGAGTTTTTTGCATCGCAAATGAAAGAAGGGCTCCAACTCGGATAGAAATCAACGAGTATGCCACTAGCTTTCTCACGCGGAAAAGATCTCATTATATCAATCAATTTCAAAATCGTGGGGTATCGCCACTCGTTACAACAATTAGTCGTGTCTAAACTTTTGAAGAAAATGCCACTAAGGGCAAAAGATATTTTTAAGAAAAAGATTTTTAAAGAGGTTTTACAAACATAAGAAGGTTTTGGAAAAAGGGAGAAGATTTTGAAAATTAAAGAAGGGGAGGAGATGAAGAGGCTATCCTATTGCGTAAAATAAAAGCTAAGGAAAAGAACGGTCTAACCGAAATAAGAAGCCAACACTTGACATTATGAGTCAAGGTAGATTTCCCATCCTTTGGAATATCAAACACCAAACCAACACATTACTTGGGGATCCAGATGAACTTATTATCTTAGCACCATTTTGCATTAAGCACATTAAAATTCTGACGAAAATCGGGCAGAGTAACGGCTATTTTCGGGTAAAATCCTTATCTCAATGCCTTGGAATTAACCATCAAGGACTTTCAAGGAAATACCTGCATACACAAACAGACAACAATCTAATGCCAGACAGACAGAATATCAACAGAGTAATAACAGAATAAGGGTCCAGAGGTACTAAGTCCATAAGTCCACATCTCCAAAATGCTCGGGATAGTAACCAATAGTCCGAAAAAGAGCCTTAAACGTTTTTTAGATTTTATTGTTTATTAGTGTTTTAGCACAAAAAGTAAAGTATGGTCCAAGTAGACAAAAAGAAAATAGCGGAAGCATAAACATACGTCCAAATGGACAAAGAAAAAATAGCGGAATATAAATGTCCAAATGGACAAAGAGAAAATGGCGAAAACATAAACATGATGAAATGATAAAATAAAGCAATAAGGCGAGAAATATAAAGTGCAATATAATAAAATGCGGAAATTAAAGTCAATTGTTAGATGTTAAAGATAACCATCTTGAAACTTGTCAAGTATGTTATCAAAGTTAGTAATAAAGATCGATGGTGAGTGAAGGATGTTCTCGGATTTAAATTCAATGGACATTTATCAGAAGCTTGATAAAATCATAGCGACTACATGATAAACCTCCATAAGTCTTAAATCAACCGCATAAAATTCTCTTCCATATTTGATCTTTTTTTTTTCGGGACACGAAATATTGCGCTATGTTAAGCAGATCGCCAAGTGATTTATGTAGAAATCACCCTACAACGAGGCCGGTCAAAACTTTATGTGCTAATGCATGCGAGAGAAGCGATATATAGATCACTCTCCGAAAGCAATACCGCACGAAAAGAAAAATAGGGAGCGATCTAGTCTTTACCAAGAATCCATAAGAATTCTCAAGGTATTAAGACTTTCATCGATCAAAATAAAAAGAAATAAAAGATGGAACCACATTCAAAAGCTCCTTTCATCCATAATTTCAATCACTTAATATTGCGGATTTGGATTCTCATCCTATCGACGCCCTAAGTCCATTGAAATTAGAGAGAAATTAGGCCTCTAACTTGTGATTCAAAGAAAATATCAAAAGAATGGAGTAGAAGAAGAGTTAAAACCAAAAACAAGTCAAAAACCACAAAAACAAGCATTCTGCCTTACTGAAATCGATTTCCCTCTGTAAGAAATCGATTTCCTGCCTGCAGACTTCAAAATCAGGCTCAAAAAACAGAGTGGAAATCGATTTCCCTTTGGAGGAAATCGATTTCCTGCGCATAGTTTTCAAAAAAACAGCATTATGAACCATAAAACTTAATTTAGACAAACATACAAACACCTTATGATCACATATCTATTGGAGCACGAATTTTCCATCAATTCACCATCAAATAGGACCAATATAGCATCAAAGATGCATTGAACACAAGCAACAAAGATCTATATCTTAGAGTTTAGAATTTTACCACTTCTTGAACAAAATGTTGGAGTAGCTTCAAGAACAAGCACAAAATGAGTAGATCCTTCAAAATTGGAGATGAACAAACAAAGAAAATAGTGAAATGTAGGAGGTTTAGTTCAAAACTAGTAAGATTCAATGTGAATCTCACTAATTATATGAAAATGAACTTTGGGTTAGAGTTTTGGAAAGGGTGAGAAATGAATTTGTAAGAACTTTTTTGGCTCTCCAAGCTTGAGAAATGAGGGAGTAGAGACCTTTATTTATAGGATGGGAGCAAGAGTAGTGGCAATTTGGTCTTTTTGCTTTTTGGTTAATTAACTTGTGTTTAATTGGTGTTTAAATGGTATTTAAATGGTAAAATGGTAAAATGGGGTTTAAGTGGGTTTAATGAAGGGAATTAATTTTGGTGAGGTGGAAATTGGTAAAATGACAAAAATGATCAAAGAAAATAGGTGCCAAAATGATGTCACACTTTCCTCCTTATTTTTTTTGAATTTCGCCCCAGGGAAATCGATTTCCCCTATGGGTAAATCGATTTCCATAGTGAAATTTTCAAAAATCCATTTTCTTGCACTGTTTTGATTTTTGCTCGATCTTTTACCTGTAAAATATAAACAAAAGAGCCAAAATACATATTTTTGGATTTTGGTTAGTATAAAACAAATTAGACAAATATAAATGTTTGGTGGTTCCCCTCAGAGACAAAGTGAGTATAAAAATGATACCTCAAGATTGTGATCTTGATTGATGATTGAAATGCAAATGATGTATGATCTTAGGGTCAAAAATTGAGGTATGACAATACTTACAACAGATGTCAAAATAGATGTCCTAACAACACACAATGTCAAGACAAATGTTATAACATCTGCTAACTTACAGCACACTTATCAAAACTGAAAGCAAATGACAGAATGATAAATAACACAATGAATTGTTAACTCAGTTCAGTGCAAACAACACCTAATCTGGGGGGCCACCAAGCCAAGAAGGAAGTCCATTATCACCCGTATTAGTTCAAAGCTTAAACACCCCTAGTTTACAACTTCTCACCTAATCAATACCCATCGCTACTTCTGCGTAGAAGTCGACATCTAGACCTGAGAAATCGCAATCCAACTTCTAATCACCATAGTGATAAAACAATCATACACCCTGTGACAAAGGGAACCTAAATAGAAAGATCATACTTTCCAAAAAAATACTTAGTTAAGCACCCTAACTAGGAATAATACTTGATCTTGCTTAAAAGCTTTGATCAAGAATACCACTCAACTCTTTTGCTTAAAAGCATAAAGAGTGAAAACACACGTCCACCTCAATGTATCAGAAGAAACATCAGTGACATAAAAGAACATAACACACGAAGAACTTGCGAGACTCCTAAAACAACAACCCTTATTTCACCCATGATTTTCCTTGTATGAATGCTTGGCAAACTAGGTTTCCCAAGTTCTTTTTTATCAATACTTGTAGAATAGGCTTGGACTTTAAACTGAATCCAATCTTCTCTTTTCTAAAAACAGCTGCAAGATCTTTTCACAAATTAGAAAATAAAATAAAATAAAATAAAATCTTAGAATTTCAACATCTTGCTCAACATCAGTTAAGAACCATGTTTTAGAAAAATTATGCCAATTACAAAAACCATGGAACTAACAGAGGTGATCCTGGTAAAAACCCCGGTTCAAATTGTAAGCTCGTCTCGGATAAAAGCTTCCTTAGGTTAGAGATCAGCTCGGTATAAAACCCAGTGGTTTGAGGTCAGCCTATTCAAATCCCTAGTTTGGTTTGTGAGCTCAGGCCAGTTCAAAATCTCTATTTGGTTTGAGATAAGCTTGTGCAAAATTTGAGTTTAGCTTAGGGATTCACTACTTCAAGTTTCTATTTGGAAAGAATACTAATCGCTTTAATCCGTCGTTTGGAAGGAAGACTAACCGCTTCTCTTCTTTATTTGTTGTTTGGTTGGAAGTTAGCCAGAAACTTCATTTTCCTTGTATAAGGGGGTTCGAGAGTCCAATCTACTAAAAGCTCTTAATATTTACAGGATACTCTCATGAACAAATCTCTAGGGAAGGATCAGGTCTTTTCTTTTTGACCAACCTTTTATAATTTCTGGTGATATCTTTCTATCCCTTAACTATTTACTTTCTGTTGCAAATTTCTACAACATTTTTAAAATGGTTTTTCACTCTGAAAGTGATTCTTAATGTTTTTCAACTTTTGTTTTTCTAAATCACATAATTCAACCCCTCTTGTGTATTGAGTCACATGTCCAGCAAGTGGCATCAAATGTATGGGTGGCAAAACGGACTGTGGTCTGTCAAGCTGGCCCGCGCACCCGCTAAAAATTGGCGGGTTGGGTTGGAACTTTGGGCCCGCCGCTAGGGATGGCAACGGGTCGGGTGCGGGTTTTACACTATCCAAACCTGCACCCGAAATCGGAACTCGAACCCAAACCCAAACCCAAATGATGTTCGGGTAGCAAAATAACACCCACGCCCACATCCGTTGGGTTTCGGGTTTTTTCACCCAAACCCGAACCCTATAACAAAATACATAAAATACATTTTTCCTACAATTTTCCCCAATATGATATATATATATATATATATATATATATATACATATATAAGCGGATGTGATTTCGGGTTTCGGGTGCAGGTTTCACACTACCCAAACCCACACACGAAATATTGGGTGGCACACAAACCCGAACCGAAACCCAGTCAACTCGGGTGCGGGTGGGCCCGCGGGTTTGGGTCTGCTTGCCATCCCTACCTGCCGCCCACCAAAATCCACCGCCCGCTAAAGTAAGTCGCCCGCAAAAACCTGCCCCGCTAATTTTTTTATAGTAAAATTTGTAAAAAAAAAAAGATGTTTTTATAAAAAATTATTTTAAAAATAAGTGAAATTTTTGTTTAAAAGGTAAAAAAAGTCTATTAATCTATTAAAAAAGTGAAAACATATAAATAAAAATAGACAGGCAAGCCCGCCAATCCGCCATCTTGGCGGGGCAGACATGATTTTTATGCCCCATTTTCACTTGGTGGGCTTGCCCGCCACGCTTGTTTTTTGGAGGGCTTAAGACAGGAAGGGCACAGGGCGGGTGGGAGGCCCGTTTGGCCACCCCTAATCAGAGGCTAACTCATGTTTAAGGATAAATCGTCTCATGAGGAAGATGACTTCCAACAAATTTTTAAGCAAGTGCTTTTTCCTAAACATAACTCCATTATTTAAGGGTTCTAGGTTTGAAATATTGAAAGCTGAATTTAGAATCTTCATTAGAAGTATTGATATTCAATTATGGGAAAATATAATCATTGGTCCGTTTATCCCTACTCACCAATTAGATGGAGAAGTAATGGACAAACTCGATTCTCTTTGGACCATAGAATAGAAGAGGAAAATTGAAATAGATTTCAAAGCCAAAACTTTATAGTTATAAATTTAGATGATAGCAAAGTTCTTTATACTATAATTGAAAAACCGCCAAAAAAATGTGGGATACTCTTGAAATAATATATGGAGTTTCTCCAAATATCAAACAACACAAAATAAACACACAAGGCTAAGATGAAAATATTCTTCATCAATTTTTTTTCAAGGTTTAGAATTGCTAAAAATTATATTGAAGTTTTAGTCACTAACTAATATCTAAGAATTAATAATTTGAAAACAATTAAAAGATGGGAATGTTTGTAAATTTTATGAAAAATCAAAGATGAAGGAAATAATTAGAAAACTAAATGAACCGGTTCAATTACTCAAAGATGAAGGTACAAGCTCAAACACTAGAGAATCATCAACTTCATTAAACTCATATCAAATAACTCCACGGGCTTCCTTCGAAAGAACATACTCCATAGTTAAATGATATTCAGAATATTCAACATCGACTGAAGGAATCTCATGTGTAAGAAGATGTGAAGAAGAAGTAACATCCATTAGAATCTTCAAAATAAAAAGAGAAGACAAACAACTTACAAATAAAGAAGAATCAACCTTGGGGGCAACAAAGAACAAGGATGATCTTCCCATGGAGTGGAGAATATTTAAGGACCATCCAATTGACAATATTCTTGGTGACATCACAAAGGGAGTAACTACTCGCTCTAAGATAAGTAATTCATGTTATCACCTTGCATTTGTATCTTAAGTTGAACCTAAAAATGCAAAAAAGGCCTTACTTGGTGAGCATTAGCTTATGACTATGCAATATGGGTTAAACCAATTTGAAAGGAATGACGTATGGGACCTTGTCCCTCATCAAAAAGATCATCAAGTAATAAGCACCAAGTTGCTTGTTAGGAATAAACTAGACGAAAATGAGTGATAACTAGGAACAAGGCCCGGTTAATGGCTCAAGGATATATCAAGAGGAGGGCATCAATTATGAGGAAACATATGCTTCGGTTTCCCGCCTTGAGGCTATACACATTTTACTTGCCTTTGCATGCTCTAAGAATTTCAAATTATTTCAAATGTACGTGAAGAATGTTTTCCTAAACGGATACATTAATGAGGAAGTGAGTGTTTCAAAACCTCCTGTTTTTGAAAATCATGAATATACTAATCATGTTTACAAGTTAAAATGTGTTTTGTATGGTCTCAAGCAAGCCCATAGGGCTTGGTATGAGCAACTTAGCAAGTTATTACTTGACCAAGAATACTCTAGAGGGAAGGTAGGTATTACACTTTTCATTAAACGTCGAGAAAAACACATACTTCTAGTTCAAATTTATGTCGATGATATCATATTTTGTTATACTAACATGCATTGATAAAGGAATTTTCTAACCTAATTCAAGGAGAATTTAAGATGAGTCTAATGGGGGACTTGAAATACTTTCTTGGACTTCAAATCAAGTAACTCAATGAAGGAGCGTTCGTGTGTGAAACAAAGTATTGCATCAAATTGCTAAAACGATTTGATATAACTGATGCAAAATTAATTAACACCTTAATGCCAACAAATGGAAATTTGGACAAAGATGTATATGGTAAGGGTGTGGATGTCAAGAAATATAGAGGTATGATTGACTCTCTCCTATATCTTATTGCATCTAGGTCTGACATAATTTTTAGCATTTGTATGTGCACTTGATATCAATCGGCTCCTAAGGAATCATATCTAAAAGTTGTCAAACGCATCCTTAGATACCTTCATGATACATCTAAGTATGGGCTTTGGTGTTCCAACGGAAGCGATTGTAATGTGGTTGCTTACTCTGATTCCGACTTGTAAGAACAAGATTTTGATACAGATCTGGCCTTAGGTTTTGATGATAACATTACATGATATCTTAGAGAGAGAAAATTATTAATCTAACATTTTCTATCTAGTGTGTAGCTTTTGCTAACAGGCTATAACTCTGAATAAAAGACATGTGACATCATCAAGTTCTGAACACATCACACTTCGACTCTGGAAGAAAATAACGTGTTTAAAAATTCTATCAAGTTCGAGAATGCTTCTATAAAAACGGTTCTGGTGAACGTTAGTGATAGAACTTTTGATCGAGACTCTCATGAAATAGCTTTTTGGGCCTCCTCTATTTATGAGATTTTTTTGTCCCAGTTCTGAAGATTCTGAAGATTCTGAAGATAAGGTTCTAGAAGAACAAGTTATGAAGATTCAGAGGACAAAGCTTCTAAGGACCGAGTGCTAAAGTTATCAAGACAAGGTTCTAGATGGAAAAGTTCTGAAGACTCTAAAGACTTATGCTCTGAAGATTTGAATACCAAGTGCTAAAGATTTTAAGACAAGATTCTAAGTGAACAAGTTCTGAAGACTTAGGTTCTGAAGTTTCAAAAAGACCAAGTGATGAAAACTCTGGAGGCAAGGTTCATTACTCGGATAGGGTGGCGCTAGGTCATTACTACTGTACAATATTATGTACCACTCCCCCAATGACCGTTGGAACTGTTAGAACAAGATTTATTTCTAAACCTCATCTCTAAGTTTTGATGATAACAACACATATTTTATATATAAACAATTTTGTTTATAATGTTTTCTTGAGTGTGCAGATCAGAAAGCTCTCATGATTTAGGACTGTTGTCTAAAGAATCATCAGAAATGTTGTTGTCAGAAAGACTACTCTCTTTCATTTCTATAGGTACATGTGTTGCACCCAAAAATTTACCCTCTTCATTTCATTCATAATAAGTTTTTGTTTCATTATCATATGCATTCATGCATAAGATGGGATTAAGGTGATTTGGTATGTTTTTTGACTTCCTCATGCTATAGAGGAAGGTTATTTGTCAATCAGTGCAAAAAGGATTCAATATCCTCATTATTTTGGTCACTCAAGCTACAAGGATTTCTCATACCTCAAGACATTTCAATATGTCCTTTACTTAATCAGATGATTGAAGATTGACCAGAAATTTGAGAGAATTCACTCCTCATATCTTTTTGTTCCTTGTGTTGATTTTATGATCACCTGAGTACATGACTCCTTCTTTGAATAAGTTCTTAAAGCATTATCACCTCAAAATCATACAAGATGTCTTTTATTAAGAGATTCTCCATTTTTCCTAGAGGAATCAGGGCTTGGAATTCATGCACTCATCTCCTAACTTTTGACTGAGAATTAGGGTTTTGGTCAAAGTCAATCTCCCATTGACTTTTTGAGCAAAACTTGTTTCCATGGTCCTATATATGCCATAAGGTTCCCAGGGATGAAAGATTGGCCTTTAATTTTAATCAGAAGGTTTTCAATTGCTCAGATGAATTCAAGTCAATTAAATTAGGGGGGAAATCAACTATTGACATTTTAGGGTCAAAATCATGTTTATCAAGTCAAATCTAGTTAGCATACAATATTTGATCAAAAAAATCCATGGAGTTCATCAAGAATCAAGAATTATACAAAATAACCAAATTGGGAACTATGGTTTATATAAAATGCTAGTTGATTGACAAAATGACCATCTTGCCCATTTTTCTCAAATATATGAGCTCCAATTCAAATTTGGTCAAACATGGATGTTGTTCCTTATTCTCCATGCTTTCCAATCATATAAATAACATCTCATTTGGATAAAAATTGAGAAAGTTATGTTGGTGCAAATTTGGACACTTCAAGTTGTTAAAGCCTCCAACACTTAGTGAAATTTTTACTAAGTTATTGGTCAGCCAAATGCCATATTTTTGTGACCAGTTTTGAGCATCTTGTAAGCTTTTATTCAAATCTCATCCAACATCAAAGTTGTTCTATATAACTTGAGCTTTCCATTGATTATAAGAACTTCTCAAATGATTCAGAATTGAGAGAGAAATATGCATAAGGCTGGAGAGATTTACTATTCCTTGGGCTCGATTTCGTGACACTTCCAAGCATCATTTCAAGAACATTCCAACATCAATTCTATTCCTTGTTACCTCAGCTTTCTAAATTGTACAAGAACTTATCAAATGGTGAAGAAATGATAGAGATATTGATATAAGGTTGAGACATCCTCCATGGGCACAAGGCATGCATCATGACTTGGAAATTTTATGTTCAACTTGAGTTTTGCTGCAGCATTCCTTGGTAATTCATTTCACGCGCTTTGATTCCTCTTGCACGCCTCATTCTTTCCCAATTCAACCAAACAAGTGCATTACCTCATGCATATTTTTACTTCACTCATGTTTAGCCAAATGAGGAAAAACGTTTTCCACTTAAACTTTCTCCCATCTTCCAACTAGGGGTGGCAAACGGGCATGCCCGTCCCACAAAAGCCCGCGAAAAAACGGGCGGGCGGGCATATTTGAGAGTGTGGTTCTAAAACCTTACCCCACCCCGCAAAAAAGTGAAGGCGGGGCGGGGAAAGCCCGCGGATATTGAACCTTTTAGGCCTAAAAATAGTAAAATTGTATCAAAAAATTTATGCCCGCAAAACACGGGGCGGGCGGGGTGGACATATTAAAGAGAGCGAACCTAAAAACTTGTTCCGCTCCGTGAAAAAATGCGGGCAAAACGGGCTTTCCCCGTGGGCTGAGCCCGTTTTGCCACCCCTACTTCCAACTCACCTCACACGAATATTCCACTTATTTTTTTTTCACTCTTTATCTACTCTCCAAAACACAAAAGAGAGGTCTCCTTTTACTCTTCAAATGCACACCATTTCCTTGGTTTTCATTTTTGTCAAAACTTGTCTAAAAAGAAAAAGTGACCATGGTTAATTGTTAACCTCACTCCCTTCACTCTATATAAGCTCATTATCTCCTCTCATTTCACACACAGTGAAGAATCACACGCAAGAAGCTCCCTCTCTCTCATTATGAAGTTTTCTCAAATTTCTCTCCATAAGCAATTTTTCAGATTTTAGTTTTATTGGAAGCACACTCTATTTTCTTGTTGTATTCTTCTTCCATCAAGTTTTTCTGGATTTCTATCGTTTATTTGCTCAAGTTTAAGAGCTATTGGAGCTGCTCCATTAGGTAAACCCTCCAAACTCCATAGATGTAGATTCATGAGCTTGCATTCGTGTTTCCATTTACTTTTAATCACTATAACCATGTTCATGATGTTGTTAGTTGGCCAAACAATATGTTTGATGTATTGCTTTGTTGAATCTGAGCTTGTATTATGGTTTCAAGTTTTGTGTGAAAACGATTGAATCTGTGAGTTTATGCTTAGTTCTCTCTATGATTTCATGTTGTTTTGGTTTCATTTTTGATTCTATGTTGTATATCTCCGCGAGATCTACAATTTTTATTCAAACTTTGTTTAATTTCATTGAGAAACAAAGATTTTATGTTGATCTGAACTTGGATGTTTGAAGTTCGGTTTAGGGTTTAAACCCATATTTCTTTGAATGGTGAAATGAATGAGACGAGCTCCTATTGGCTGGTTTTGATTTATTCTGGGTCCCACGTGCCACACGGCAGTCAAAGTTGACTTATATTATTTTAGGTTAAATTATAGTTTTGGTCCCCAAATTTTACCCAACTCACGAAATCAGTCATCCTATTTATTTTTTGGTTAAATATGTTTTAGGTCCCTGTAAATAACCCAAAAAATGCTTTTAGTCCCTCTAATATTTTTGTTCAAATAATGGTCCCTCTAATATTTTCCGTCCCTATTATGCATCCCTGCCGTCAATTCCACTTAACAGAAGCTGACGTGGAGCTTGACTTGGCAATTTTTTTTTAATAAAAACGTCATCTGTAATTTCCACGTGTGTAATCAATATAGCAGCATAAATGTACATCCCCTTTGCCATTCACGTTATTGCCTTCTTCTTCTTCTTCCCCAAATTGATGTTCTAGGGTTCCCAACAAAGCTGAAGCTCCATCTTCTCTAGAAAATCAAGCTCCATCGTCTGCTTAGGTCATGTCATTTTCCAGAAACTCGGTTTCAAATCCCAATAGTGGGTCGTCTTCTGTTCGCTCCAGACGAGTAAGGAAGTGTGGATGTGAAGCACGAATGGTTTCATACATTTGCAAGAATGGTCGAAACAAAGGTAGGCTCTTCTGGAGGTGTCCATTTTGGCAGAGTGGGGATACATGCGATTTATTTATATGGGACGAAGATTTGGTTGAAGACTACGGTGTTGGTGTCGAATCTGTAGATCTCAACAAGCTAAAGGAATTGGAGACTGTTGAATTGATGAGAGAGATGTATCAAGCTTCCAAGAAGAAGAACATGAAGCTGCAAGCAAAGTTGAACTCAGAGGCATTGGCTGGAAAAATTAAGATGTTGCTTTTGTTGGTTTCTCTTATGATTAATGTGTTGGTATTGTCCAAATGTAATTGATGACTTATATCAGTAGTGATTTGGCTAGTTAATTGTGTCATTGGCAATGTAGTTCCTATGTCATTGTGTAAGATTTAGTTATGTTTATTGAATTCTTGTTTATGTAAGATGAATTCTAAAATTGATGTAAGATTTTGTTTAATGAATTCTTGTTTATGTAAGACTTATATCAGATGTTAGTTCATGCTAAAATAAGTTTTAATTAAAAATTTTGTTTGAAATTCAACAATAGTGCTCAAAATGTCATCATATGTTTATCATTTAATCCATAACAGATCCATTAAATGGATTGATATTGTACATTGGCCTAAAGGAAGTTTGCAACAAAAAGAAACTTTGCAACTTAAGACCTATAGGAATTACAAGCATATGCCAAAAGTTTGCAGCAAACATAGATTGTAACTGTTACATAATTGTCAACACCAAACAACTACAAAAAGATATCTAAATAGTTTCCTCAATGAGTCAAATTTCTTTGAATGTCTTCCCAGGTTTTGATACCCTTCATGACTGGTGGCTCAGAATCATCATCTTCATGGATCACAACTGGATCATCAACCTTTTTTCCTGGTCCCTTGATGTTTTTAGTCTTCACACTCTTAAGTCTTTCACTCTTTCTAGACTGCACCTGGCCCTCACTTTTGCTAGACTCCACCTTAGCACCTTGCCCCTCAATCTTTCTAGTCTTCACCTTGCCCTCACTTTTGCTGGACTTCATCTTTCCATCACTTTTGCTATACTGCACCTGTCTATCAGTAGGGTTGACATAATTCCTTCTTGCCTCTTTTAGAGCTTCCACCTAAAATTACACAGACATAAATTGCCAGCAGAAGAAGAATGTAACAACATTAATAAATTGCTTGCAGACATAGTTTTGCATGGACACTTACAGGATCTTTAAAAGCTGGCTTCACATGATGTTTTTTTACTTTTGGTACAGACCCAAAAAAAGTTTTTGGTCCAGCTTTCTGTGCAGCCTGCTCTTTTATAGGACTTAGATCAACATTCAGTGGTGGAATGTCAAGGACATTTCCTTCCTCATTGTTGATATCATTGAGAATTGCATCCAAAACATCTGGATCTATTTCATTAAGATATTGTCTTCTATTTGGTGCAGAATCAATAGGAACTTCAGCAGTTGGAGCTTCAGCAGATGGAACCTCAACATATGCTGAGTTTGGTGGAACCTCAGCAGTTGGAGCTTCAGCAGATGGAACCTCATTATGAACTTCATTATTAGCCTCAGCAGTTGGAGCTTTAACATGGCCCTGTACAGATGCTTGACTTGGTGCCTTCACCTTAGATCCCTTACCCTTCTTATTTAGAGATCCTTTTGGTCTACCCTGAAAACAAATACAACAGAACAAATCAAGACAAATTTATTCTCATTGCATAAAATAGACCAATCATATTTCAAAACATAACACTAACCTTTTTTGGCTTTGGTTTAGGAAGCTCAGTTCCAGTTTGACTTGCTTGTGTGGGAAACACATTTTCATTGACAATTGGGTTGCTATGTAGAACAATCTGTTTGTTCTTCTTACATGTCTTTTTGTTGTGACCATACTCCATGCATATCTTGCACCTATGAGTAGTGTTAGATCTTCTCCACCTGGTTGCATTTGATTCATCAGGATCCCTTCTTCTTAGTTTTTTGGGTCTGCCTGGGCCTCTTTAGAACATTGGAGGGAAAATAACAGGATCATTTGTTTGAGGCCACTTGTTTTGACCATTCAAAGGGGTGATGCCCACCTCATAACACTTAACATAAGTAGATTTGTGATAGCACTGATGTACATAATCAATGGGATCATCTACTTTCCTATGGATGGCAGAAATGGCATGTCTACATGGTATGCCAATCAGATCCCAATAATTGCATGAGCAAGTGTGCTTAGCCAAGTCTACTACAAAACTATCAGTAAACATTACGTGTGTAACTTGAAAGGTCAATTGTCCTGCATAAGTTGCAGTCCAACTGGCACTCTTTTCAATCTCTCTATCTAACCTCCTAAGTGGTTTAGACATGATTCTACCCTTATACCCAACTACTTTTTCCCTTAAGGTTGCAAACCTACCCATTAGATACGATCTAATCCATTCAATGTTGCATCATCACCACCTTTGGTTCATCATCACCTTCATCCATTATGTCCTTCTTCCTCTTCCTTACATTCTCCATAAATGTTGCATCCCTTGTGCTTGGTTTCTGCTCAACATATATTTCAATGTCACCTACTTCATTATGGACTGAAGCAGCCATCTCAAAAGCATCACTATCATCCCTAAATGGATTGAGGTCATTTTCTAGACTACCATCAGCATGCTTCCACCACATCCTAACTTTTTTGTAGTCAAACCTAGGATCTATGGACATAACCAAGTCACATGAATCAAAAAACGACCACGACCCAGTGTCTTGACCAGTAAAAGCATAAACTTCCCCACCCTTGTAGGTCAGATTTGGTTCTTTTGCAAAAGCACCCTTAGTGTAAAATATTACCTTAAATGTACCCATCCCTAAAAAAATAGTGAAAACGACAATAAACTAAGGACCCACGAAAAACATTTTTTATACCAAACAGAGCTTTGTAAAAGGGGAATATAATAATATACAACTGGTCCTACCTGAGATTCAATGTTGAGGGACCACAACACTTTCAGCTTTCAACCCGTGTTTGGGACCACAGAGATATCGTGAGCAGCAAAAAGGACCGTTACTGCAACCATTAGATACGAATCAAGTTAGTGGTGGAGAGAAATCGTTAGCATATATAGTAATTGTTGATTGTTGGCATAAGTGAATGGAAGTGGTGGAGAGCAAACCTTCTCTTCGTAAAAAAAACCCTAGCAGAATGTGTTTGAGAAGAAAGAGGAATGAAGATGAAACGATTGAAAATTCTGGGTTTATTACTTAGTTACTAATTTAATCTAACAGATCAGCATATATTATTTAAAAAAAATTAAAAAAAATGCCAAGTCAAGCTCCACGTCAGCTTCTGTTGGAATTGACGGCAGGGATGCATAATAGGGACGGAAAATATTAGAGGGACCATTATTTGAACAAAAATATTAGAGGGACGAAAAGCATTTTTTGGGTTTTTTACAGGGACCTAAAACATATTTAACCCTTTATTTTTTAAACAGTTTTAGTCCCATGCATATTTTTCAAAAAAAAAAATGTTGAGTTGTCAATTTTTTAAAACGTGGCATAAATGTGATAGCATGGCACAAAATAAATTGATATTTAATTATTAATGAATTTTTTAAGTAATAAAATAAAATAATTAATATTAAAAACTAAATAAAACCAACAAAATAAAAGTAATCAACTTAAATAAAAATTTAAATAATTTTTAAAAGAAACACAATATATGAATGAAAAATTTAAATAACAATGTTTAAAAAAAAAATTACCAAAAAAACAAGTTTTTTAAAAAATTTACCAAAGTGTCTAAGTTTTGCAGGACCCCCTAGAGTATGCGCCAAACCATTTGGCGCATTAGTACAAATTTTTTTAAATTAGCCAATTCATTTGGCGTATAAGTGCTAGAAAAATGTAAAAAAAAAAAAAAAAAAAGAGAGAAACTTGTACATTGGCGCCAAACCATTTGGCGCATACACCTACTTTTATTACTAATGCGCCAATTCATTTGGCGCATACTCCAGGGGGTCTTGCAAAACCTAGACACTTTGGTAAATTTTTTAAAAAACTTGTTTTTTTGGTAAATTTTTTTTTAAACCTTGTTATTTAAATTTTTTTTTCCAATATATCAAAAGAAACATTGAACACGTACTCAAAACAACACGAACAACACCAATCCAGAAGAGCACTAACACTAACTCAGAAAACTGAAGAGCATGGAATTTATTTTACTTTTTTTGAGTTCATCCTTCAATGCAAACTTGATTTGGGTTTAAAGAAATTTGAGTCTTTTATTCAAAATAGAAATGAAATATGAAAGTTTAATGGGTTTTTTATTGATAGCTTGAAATTTTACTTTTCCTTTTAATTGACAACCAAAATATTTTCTCTCTCTTTTTCTTTGAAGGAAGAAAACTGTGAATTTTATTGACACATAAATCTCTACTTTTCCTTTAGTTAGTGGATGCACAAATCTAAGTTTTTTTTAAGGCTTAAATCTTTCCCTTCTTGTTTAGCAACCGCATAAATCATGTGAAACTTATATTGATGCATAAATCTTTCCCTCTCTTTTTTTACTAAAAGTTGAAATTTGGGTTTTATTTTAGGATTTAAGGAAATTAAAGAAAATTAGAAAAAAAATAAATTTATTGAAGAAGAAAAAGAATATTATAGAAAGTTGATACAGTAAGAGGAAGAAATTTATATTTCCTACAAATAAAAGAAAAAATTTCCAAGTTTTCTTCAAAAGATTAGTGTGTGCGAGCTGTAAAAAAGTTTCACATGTTAAACTCTGTTGATTTTAAGGTAGATCGAACAAATGCGGATAGATACAAAATCAAATGTGTCCATCCAGAGTGTGTGTTCAGGTTCACCGCATCATACAGGATGAGAAGTGATTGTTGGGTAATAGGCTCTGTGTCTACCCATACTTACGTTAATTCTACACAATCACAAGATCATCGTAAACTAAGTTATGATCTAATATCTCAAGAAATTTATCCTCTCATAAGCAATGATCCGCTAATGAAAGTGAAAACAATAATCTCTCACATCGCTACAACCTACAACTACACTCCCTCGTACAGGAAGGCATAGTTAGCAAAGACAAAAGCTATTGAAAAGGTATATGGAAACCGGGAGGATTCATACAAAGAATTACCGCGCTACTTGAATGCACTTCACACGTATGCTCCTGGAATAATTTATATTATGGAAACATTGCCAGCATATGCCCCGGACGGATCTTGTGTTAATGGAAACAGAATTTTCCGTCGATTGTTCGGGGCTTTTCAACCTTGCATCATAGGATTTGCATTCTGCAAACCTATTATTCAGATAGATAGAACATGGTTGTTCGGTAAATATAAAGGCACGCTACTCATGGCGGTTGCACAGGATGGTAACAATAACATTTTTCCAATTGTGTTTGCTCTTGTTAAGGGGGAGACTGGTGGTGGTTGGAGTTTCTTTCTCAAGAATCTTCGAAGGCACGTGGCTCCGCAACATGGTCTATGCTTGATCTCCGACAGACATGCCTCAATTGAGAGTGCATACAATAATTTAGCTAATGGTTGGCATGACCCCCCTTCAACGCATGTCTACTGCGTTAGACATATCGTACAAAATTTCATGCGGGAGATCAAAGACAGAGCACTTAGAAAATCAGTTATGAATGCGGGGTATGCATTAACACAACCTTCGTTCCAGCACTATCGCACAGAGATCAAATTGTCAAATCCATAGGCAGGTAGGTGGATTGATAATATCCTAGTGGAGAAATGGACAAGGTCATACGATAATGGGAAACGATGGGGCCATATGACAACAAATCTTATTAAATTAATGAATGATGTCTTTAAAGGCATATGAAACCTCCCTGTAACTGCTTTGGTCCAATCAACATATTTTAGGATGGCTTCATTGTTTGCAAAAAGAGGTGAAATGTGGAGTGCGGTATTACAATCAGGACAACTTTGGAGTGAAAGCAGCTTGAAATTTATCAAGGCAGAAAGTACCAAAGCACAAACTCATCATGTGACAAGATTCGACCGACATAACCACAACTTCATTGTCAAAGAGACAATCGACCACAACGAGGGGCTGTCAAGACTAGAGTATAGGGTTATGCTACCATCTCGTTGGTGCGATTGCGGAAGGTTTCAAGCCTTTCGTATGCCTTGCTCTCATGTCATTGCGGCATGTACGTATGTTCATCAAGATGCACTACTACATCTATCCCCCATTTACAAGGCAGAGACTTTGCTCAACGTGTATAACAACGGCTTTCCAGTTGTAGCAAAACCAGATTATTGGCCTGTGTATGAAGGAGACATAGTTTGGCACAACGAGCAAATGTGAAGGAATAAAAAGGGCCGTCCCAAAAAGCAAGTGTATCGCAACTGAAATGGACTCCCTTGACAAGCTAGAAAGAAAGTGTGGTTTGTGCCGTCAGGTCGGACACTACCGAAAAAATTGTCCCACTCGTGCTACTAGTTCAACAACATAAAAATTGTATTCACATTATCTGCACCTTTGTTTTATGTCAGCAAGGTTTCTTTTTCATTAAGAACATTTGTTACAACATATCAAACACAAATAAGACATTAAATGTCATAAAGACTACAACAAAAACACAATATGCCACATATAAGCAACAACACAACAACATAGCTAAGAAATTACAACCGTCAAAACAATTTCATCGAATTCGTGCATCAGCGAGATTACGTCTCTGTCTGTTTTGACTTCCTCCAACCAACAATGAGGTTTTCCAGTTGCAAGTGAAGTGGCTGTCCTTCTTCTCTGGATCCTTCTAATTTTTTCACCATCTTCGATGTCTCCTTCTAACCATCGCATCAATTCTCTCTTCAGACGCTTCATGGAATCAATTTTCCAATTTCATTTTCATCGGAGGTTTGGTGGCCGAGAAAATAACATACTCGTCTCTCGTCGAAATTATGGGAGATGTCATGACATAAAATAAGAATAGAAGAGAAGGTGAGATAGTGTGATGAATGTGTGAGACAATGGTGTTTTATTTATAGAAATCACGAAAACACATAGGAGCCAAGTGAATTGGTACCTACATGCAAGATATGTGAGGTGGCGCCATCTGATTTGACGTGGAGGAAAAGTCAGAATAGTGGAGCCAACTCAATAGGTGCCTACATGTAAATTTAAAGAGGAGCCAACTCAATTGGCGCCTCCTTTATACCTTTTTCAGAAACCTGATTATTTGGATAAATTTGACTGAAATATGGTTATTGTAGTATTTTTTTTTCAATACTTGGTTATCTAAAAAAAAAATTCTCATATGTTATAATTAAATTAATTTTAAACATCAAAATACTTTTTTTTAAAAGAAACATATTCAATTTCTCACACTAGTGCTTCAAATTCATATAAATAAATATGACTAGTGAGATAATAATTTACATAAAAGTTACACGTATATCTAGCATTAAAAATTAAAATACAACAAATCATATCATGTTTACCACTCACTAAATTACATGAAACAACCGATGTGAAACAAAAAAAAAAAAAAAACACTGAAATCTAGTGAGTGAGTTGCATAACACACTAACATCTAACATTTATCAATAGAGAAACAAAACAATGAAATCAAATCTTTGATAGTTGCGAACTACTCCCTCCATCCCATATTATAAGCAAATTTCATCATTTTAAATTTATTTAATAATTAATGTATCTAGTTTGTATATAAACTATATACTATAGGGGTGGCAAAACGGGCCGCCCGCCCCGCCCGCCGCGCCTTATGCCCGCCAAAAAACGAGCGGGGCGGGCATGCCCGCCAAGTAAAATGGGCATAAAAGTCATGTCCGCCCCGCCATGAAGGCAGGTTGGCGGGCGGCGGGCTTACCCGCCTATTTTAATTTATATTTTTTTAATAGATTAATAGGCTTTTTTTTTTACCTTTTAATTAAACTTTTCACTTATTTTTTAAAACAGTTTTTTATAAAAGTAATTTTTTAACAAATTTACTTAAAAAAATATTACATATATTTATAAATAAATGTATAAAATAAATCATCAAAAATTACCATTACTAGAATTAACTAAAAAAAAGAGTGAGTTTTGGAGGAGGAGCGGGCTTTGGCGAGCGGCGAGTTTTGGCGGGGCGGGTATGGCGGGCGGCGGGTTTTGGCGGGGCGGGTTTTGGCGAGCGGCGAGCCTAAAATCCCAACCCAACCCGCCATTTTTTGGCGGGTGCGCGGGCGGCCCGGCGGACCCCGGCCCGTTTTGCCACCCCTAATATACTACATTAGTTATTAAATGAATTAAAAATAATGAAATTTGCTTATAATATGGGACGGAGGAAGTATATCCTTATAAGTGCTACTACCACCATTGTTCTCCTATGTTTTGATCTGTTATAATCTTCTAACTTTAGAATATTCGAAGATATCCACCGTTATCCCCCATCCTCATAACATAATACTCATCATCTTTGAGTTTCTTATGTATTTAGAGATACTCGATGGTTCACATTCGAACATTGGCACAATTTATGGAAACGAAAATCATCACTCTCAATGTTGATTTCATAATCATGAGAAAACTCAAAAATGTAACCAAAAAGCTAAGAACAGATACAGCTTCTTCTTCACTATGGCAGAAGTTCATTGACGGGCAAGAAACTTCTGTTTCTCTATAAGATTCTTCCCTGCATCCAAAACCTTTTCAAGGCCTTAGGCAATACATCTTCTATTGGATATGTCAATACATCTTCTATTGGATATGTTGTGTCATCTGTAATCAAAAAGAGTAGAACTGAAAGCAAAATTTCATGTTTCTTTTCATCCCGTCTCTTCCTTGCCACTTCTGAGCTTTTAAATGCTATTGATGTTTTAGTTATTCAGATTATCATTTTCAGCTAGTCTAACTTTTCCATTCAGCTTTGTTTTCACCATTAACATTACTAAAATGCTTGGTAGCTGGTACATGCATTTCAATCTGCAGGAAATAAATTTTAATGTCCAAGAAATAACGAAACAATGACGGTTTCAATAAAACAATAGTTTGCCACGATCAGAAACCAATTTAGGAAATAAAGCATGTTATGTTTTGAAATTCAATACCTATTGATAAAACAATTGACTTGATGAATCCACCTTGTTCTCTAATAAAGGAGTCTTTAGTAGTAATCTATGAAGCACGGGCTCCGACATAGATCCTGAGACACGACAGACTGACACCGATAATGTCAAAAACATAGGATACGGATACCACAACACATATGATAGTCTTTGTCCTTCATTTATCCACCAACTAAATAAAAAAGTTTAAAATCTCCTATTCAAATATAATGGCTTTAACCTTCTATTCAAATTTAATGTGTTTAACCTTTCACTTATAAACATTGCTTTGATACTCTTTAATCCTTTTAAATGTGTGAGATTTTTCCAAAAGATGTATAAGATTATGTTGTCAATAGCACCGCTATAGATGAAAAGCATAACGATAAAGAGTTCAGCGCGGCACTTTTGGTCCGCAAGCCATCGTCAATAATAACGGTTGTGGCCCAAACCGCTATTGCATCCTCTATGAGAATTTTGGAGATAAAATCCTCAAAATACTTTTTAAAATTGTTGTCTACTTTTTAAGGGTATAAATTTCAATCTGAACCCTTTGAAGAGTGTAATGTTATGTTCTTGCTTACAAATAATCGTTCTCTTCTTCCTACTTGTAGTTTAATTTAGTTTTATTCTTCTTATCTGCTTAAGTTTTATTAAGCTATACTTTAGATTCTTTAACTATTAAGTATGATAATCTCTTTAATTTTGTGTATGAGTCTACCTTTGAGTATATATGTTTACCTTTTACGCAGGCTTTTGGTCTTTGCAATAGAGACTATCTCGCTATCCGCTATAGCCTTTTAGGAAGTCAGTGCTACTACGCAACAGAATCTGAAATTAGTAACATAGGTATAAGATGTGTCGAAGCACAGAAGAAAACAAAAAAAATTAAAAGACTTGTCTGAATCGTCTGACACATGTCGTATGAGTGTCATACAAGTGTTGAAGACTGATTCAAAGAGATTTGAAGCATAGAAAAAAAAACATTTTATTAGGACACTTGTATGAGTTTTCTGACATTTGTCGTACGAGTGTCATACAAATGTCAAACACCGTGATACGCTTAATCTTAAAGTTGTTTGTGCTTCATAAAGAGTAATATCCTTAAATCTAGAAACTGGGGTGAGATCAACCTTAGTTTTTAGATGACCTTTACCATGACTTGTTGACTACAATAATACCGTTGCCCCTGTATATGTCTTAGGCTCCCTCTAGTAGGTTACAAACCACACAGAAAATATAAGACACAGTAGGAAGCATTTGATTTTTGTAGCTTTGAGAGCATGTTTTGATCAAACTAGCAAACTATATAACTCATGTGCCATAAATGGTGGATCAGGTCCAGATACTTTCTCAAGTTCAGTATTTAAATAATTCTAAAAATTCATACATAATAACAAACTGGAAGTAGATTAGAAACTACAGAAGAACTTGATTTTTTTTTTGGTCAAGAAGATCAAATTATATCGAACATTTTGATCCAATCATATTGTCTCAATTGAAAATACAAAACCGACAAAATCTAATACAATGAACAAAATCAAAGAACCGTGGTCTTTCTATTATTGGAAGCAAGTTACTTCATACTCAATGATTTATAACAATCCAAACAAAAACCAGGTCACATTTAGTTTAGTGGAATATCATTCGAGGGAATGAAATTGGAACTAGATTGAAATGGAATCATTGGTCCATCTGACAATTTTGATTTGATTTAGAGCAAAAAAGAAATTTACACAGCATCCCTATGGTTAGTATAATAATTAAAACAATAGAACAAATTAAAATTTCAAAAATTAGTATAAGAAATACCTCCTACGTAAATTTGTGTTAGTAATTCATACACGGTAGACATAGATAAGGAAGTTGTATTAACCTGGTGAAGGTGACTTTTGACAATTGCAGATAAATTACTTTCTTACCGGGGAATTACATTTCCCCGCTGCAAATCGCCAAGAACAATCATACTGGATGTTTGCAGGAAGTGTTGGTCCAAATTGTAAGGTAACACAGTATAACCCGCAACATAAGAAATTACTACGCACTTGCTGAAGCACGTGAATAATCTCCACCATCAGGTAACAAGCCATCATTGGCCATTTCCGTGAGCATAGTTAAAACAGCATCCATGTTACCTTCTTTAAAGTTAATCTGGACAAGTGCTTTAGGTAGCTCGGCATCATTGACCGTACAGCTGCTCAATATATTTTGCATTACCAAACTCAGCTCATCATTCATCCCATCCTTGGATAGAGCTTTAATGAGAGAAATTACAGTCACCATATGAGAAACAAAACCGCAACGCACCATCTCTGTATACATATTATATGCTTTGCGAGCATTACCACGCCTACAATGTCCGTGTATCATCAAATTATATACAGCTCCATCAGGTTTAAAATTCCTCTGATGCATTGTCTCAAAAACTTGATCCGCTTCATCCATTAAACCCTTCATGCAGAATCCTTTGACAAGACCTACCACACTCTTAAATTCATTATCACTGCAGTTTTCTATCAGGGTATTGTACGTCACGTCATTTGGTACAGACTCATCATATAACAACTTCAGAAGAAGCTTCTTAGCTTCTCTTGTCCTAGCTTTCTTATTAAGTCCGTTAATAAGTACACTATAAGTAACAACATCGGGCAAAAAACCATTATGCATCATTTCATCATGCAAATCAAGAGCCTTACTCAATTCACCTTCAACACAATAACCATTCATCAAACTAGTATAAGTAACCTCATCAGGCGATAAACCTCGCCCCAACATCTCTCGGAAAAGATCAAAAGCTTCTGACAATTTCCTTTGTTGACATAAACCTTGTATGAGCGACGAATACGTCACAACATCAGGCAATATGCCCTTCTCAATCATTTCCACCTTCATTTGAAATGCTTTTCCCAAATCCCCATTTCGGCAAAACAAAGATATAACAGTACTATAACTAACAACATCAGGAAACAAACCCTTATCAACCATACCCTTCAAAACTTCAACAGCTTCCTCAACCCTCCCTAAGCAACAAAATCCATTTACAATTGCATTATAAGTAACAACCGAAGGCGAAAATCCACTATCAATCATTTCACTCAAAACCTTATAAGCTTCATTCATTAACCCTTGCCTACAAAACCCATCAACTAAAGTTGTAAAAGTTCTCTCATTAGGACTAAGTCCCCTAACACGCATATGATCTAAAAGCTCCATCGCACGACTCAAATTCTTAACCTTACACATACCATTAATCAAAGTAGTATACGTAACAACATTAGGCGACAAACCCTTACCAGCCATCTCATGAAGAAGAACAAGCGCCTGATGAAAATTCCCGTCTTTACAAAACCCATTCACAAGCGTGTTATACGTAATACAATCAGGACTCAAACCATTTGAATTCATCTCCTCAATCACTTCCATCGTCTCATTCATCCTCCCTTGACTACACAAACCATTAATAACAGCATTATAAGAAATCAAATTAGGCTCAACCCGGTTCTTAGCCATAATTCTCAACAAACCAAACGCTTCCTCGAGTTTATTCTCTTTACAATAAGCAGTTATCATGGTGTTATAAGTCACAACATTCGGCAAACAGCCTTTAGCCTCCATCTCACGAATAAGACGGAGACCAGAATCCAAATTCCCCGCGGAAACCATTCCACGGATCATTACATTGTAAGTATATATATTCGGCGACACATTGTTATGAATCATGTCATTGAAGACACGGTTACCGTGCTGAATTGATAACCGGTCAGCCCCATTCCGGAGTATTGAATCGAGGATTGAGTTATAAGACAATACTCCCGGGGAGAAACCGTGGCGGTTAGCGAGGTGGAGGGTGTGAATAGCGTTTTCGATTAGGTTAAGCTGGGAATATGATTTGATTAGTAAATCGAAAACTGCAGAAGACGAGTTACATGAGTGATAGGTTTCTTGGAGGAGATTGAAAACGAGGGAGGTGGTGTTGTTTGAGGATGTGATGAGGTTTTGAGCTAGGGTTTGAGCGGTTTTGAAGAGGTTGAAGCGAGTGAGGATGTGGAGGGTTAGGGTTTGGCAATGGGGGGTGAAGAAAGGGTGGGGTTTGGAGTTGGCCCAGTTGAGGAAATTGAGGATTAGGGATTTGTTGTTTTGGGAAGTGAGGAGAAGGTAGGTGGCTGCTTGGGGAGTGAAGTGAGGTGAGAGTGATGGGAGGTTTTGTGGGTGGCGTTTTAGGTAGGTGATTGCTTTGTTGGCCATGATGGTGTCTTTGGGAGAAATTGAGAGGTTGAGATTCGGGGGTTTCATTTTGGGTGGTGCCTCCGTGTCGGTGATCGGAGTTAGTTTAATGCGGTCGATCACCGCTGCGGTAATCACAGGGGGATATAGTTGCTAGTACCGGTGCTTTGCATACTAATGAATTGACATTGTTGAAATTGATAATGAGTTATTGTAACTTGGCGTTGAAATCTTGAGACTCGATGAGGGAAACGAGTTAAGAGTAGAACAACTGGTGTTCGTCGTTGTTGTTGTTGTTGTTGTGGAGAGGAAATGGGAGAGGGTGGTGATGGTTTCACAGTCGATTCAGGATTGGAGTTGTGAGTTGAGAGGGACGAGTTAGGAAGGATTTTAGACTCGGCTTTGAGTTGAGAGCGAGTCAACTGGTGTTCAGAGAGTTCAGTGTTTTTCCCTCAATTTGTTTTTGTTTTTTTTTAAGCACTTATGATAACATTTTTAAAATTATTCCTTTTAAAAAAAATAATATTAAGGGTGTGTTTGGTTCGAGGTAGAACGGAGGAGAGGAGGGGGAGAAATATTTATAATAAAATGTAATTGGTTCAATTTTTAGGAGGGGAGGGGAGGGGAGGAAAGCAAAATTCCTCTAAAAGACACTTTTGTGTCCTGAATCGGGCGATTTTAAGGCTATGTTTGGGAGTTTGGAGGGGAAGGGGGAGGGCTTTGAAAAATAGGAAGAATGGGGTGAAAAGGATAAAAAGATTTTGGGTAGGACGGTTTGAGTTTAAAATTTTTTTTTTTGTTTTTTATTTTTTTATTTAATATTATTATATTAAATTATTATTATTATTATTATTATTATTTTAAATTATTATTTTCTTTCATTTTTTTTCTCTAATCCTTCCATCAATTTATTATAATTATTCTTCACCTTTAAATTATTTTTTATTTTTTATTTAATAAAAATTATAATCACTGTAATTTTTTTATTTTTTATTTTAATTTATTTTATGTATTCAAAAAGTGTTATCAAAATCCTAAATTGTTTTTTATTTTTTATTATAATTTTTTTATTAAAATCCTAAATTGTTTTAAATATATATTATACATTAATTTTTGTCCCCTTATTAGAATTCCTCCATTTTTTTATGGCAACTCCATTATTTTTAATTAATAATATATTATAATTATAGATAAAAAAATAATTATTATAACTAAAATAGTATGTAGTGGTGGAGGTAACCATATAATTTTACAAAATTTGGTGGCAATCGCCGTGAATAAAAGATTCCCACACTTATGAGAGGGGATTAGAAAGCCACTAAACATGAGAAAAATTCTTTCCTGGGTATAATGTTTTCCTAGGAGTAATTTTTTATTCTCTTCTAACAAACATAAGTATTTTTATTTCCAAACTTAAATTCCCATGAATATATTTTCTACCCATGAAACAAATACACCATTAGATTCAAGGAATAAGGTCTTGGAGCGGTGGAACAAGAACTTGATACGACAAAGAAGGGGTAGAACTGCAGCAATTTAGCATTCAAGTCAATTACCTAGTGAAAAGTAATATGAGAGTAGGAATGAATTGGATACTTGAAATAGTGTGATATATAGTATGGATGGTTAGAATTGTTCGTGTGTGATCTGAAGTCTTACATGGATGATCATTCGATTAGATATCAACGGTGGGAGATATGATGGGTGGCATGATCACGTGTCCTTGGCAAAGGTAAAGGTTCACTTGTTCGTTGCGACTTTTCTTTTAGCGTTTCATATTAGGCGTTCTTTGTGAGCCTTATGAACGACCCAAAATAGATGTCTCGTGAAGTCCTTGTTTCTACGTCGTAGAACGTGGGTTTTATTGGATTTGTCTTCAGTCTGGGCTATAGTGGAAGGGAGCGAAAGAGCCTTTAGTGGGTGTTGATGTCTTTGGGAGAAAAAATGTTAAATTCTTTCCTTGTGATTAGTAATGTTTTGCAGGTACGTCTCAACACGTGTCCATATGTTTAACGGTAATGGTTCTTTATAGTACTAAGGCTTTTTAGTGTTTTCTGAATAGTGAGCACTGAAATCTTGACCATTGGTGATGTGATGCACACTTTCCAATGTCGAGGATCGCACAATTTACCTTCTCCAAGGAATATATAAGGAGACATATTGTATCATTCTTTTTTCCATTTGTGAAATTTTGAAAGTTGTTTTCTCACTTCTACAATCTTCCTCAATCTCCTCCCATTTTTTGCTAGTGCTTGTGCAATCTCTTCAAGTGAAACATCTATTACCTGAGTTATTGAGTTCATTTTTTAAAGTAATGTATGAGTTTAAACTTTCTTTTCTATTCACACTTGGTTACTTTATTATTGTTTCTATATATAAGAGATATGGGTTTCAATTCCCTATGTTTCATGCTATAGTGAATTATATTGATACAGGCAATTTTGCAAAGTTGTCTTTGTGTCGACCTTTTTGCGAAGTTGTCTTCGCATTGACCTTACGTTTCAGAAAATGCAACGGGTGAAGAAAAGGCTAAACACAAAGAATTGGAGAAGAAAAAGTACAAAGCACTCTTTTATAATTCATCAATGTGTTGATCCAGATAATTTTGAGAAACCGAGTGATGTTGAATCAACGAAAGAAGCTTCGGAAATTTTTGAAAATTCTTTTGGAGGCGCATAAAAGGTGAAAGAGGTGAAGTTACAAACTCACAAAAGAACGTATAAATTTCTTCAGATGGAAGAAAGTGAAAGCATAATTGATTTCATCATTACGGTTACGAAACTAGTGAATAAAATTAAGGTATGTGGAGAGGTGTTGACATCAAGATCAATTGTGGCAAAGATCTTGAGGTCATTGGCTCCAAAGTTCGACCACGTGGTAGTTGCCATAGAAGAGTCGAAATATTTGTCGACATTAACAAAGGACGAGCTTCAAGGTATGCTTGAATCTCATGAACAAAGAATGGTCGAAAGAGCTGCAGGCAAGTCGAAGAGTGATGTGGCTTTGTAGGCTCAGTCAGCAAAAGAAAAGAAAGTTAAAGGAAATTGGGAATTGCAACAAAGGTATAGGTGGTCGAAAACCTGACAAAAGTCACATTCAGTGTTTCAATTGTCAGAAGTATGATCATTATTCTAGTGATTGTCTAGAAAAACAGAAGAATCAAGAAAGTGATGCGAAGTTTGCAAAACATGAAGAAAAAGAACAAGACGAAGAAGAAGAGATGATGTTGATGGTCACAACAAGAGAAGAAGAGAGATTCTAGGACCAATGGTACTTGAACTCAGGATGCTTTTCACACATGTTTGGAAGGAAAGATTGGTTTGTCAACATAAAATCCTCGATGAAGAACATGATAAAATTTTCAAATGACAATACTCTAGTTGTAACGCCCCGAATTTTCATCCAAGATATGACTTAGAAATTATCAATTATACTTGTTTAAACGAAAGTAAAATGGTTTAAAATGAAATACATTCAACTTCAATCCAAATTCCTAAGCGAAAAACATCGCTTCTAATTAAATAAAAATAATAATAAATAAATAACTTCAAAATTTAATGCGGACGATTTAATTACTACATAATATTGCTTAAAAGAAAATCCCTTTTTCCCCACGATCACACATCAGACAACATCACTCACTTTGAAGTCCTGCATCCATACCTAAAATATTGTTGTAAGGGTCAGTCACTCATGGCAAACTAAACCAAACAAGAATTAAAAATCAACCAAATACAAATATACATATCATGTCAAAGAGAACTAAATAAAAGGAAGGTCCTCCAAAGTTGTTAATATCGCACGGTAACTATGACATAATATACATAGAGTAATTAACTCAAGATTAACAACCACAAATAATTAAATGCAAAATATGAATGTTCTTAAACTATATGATCCGGATATTTCAGCCCGCCACTAAGGCACCACAAAGAATTCGTCTCATATCAATGAGAAAAATAACCCGCCACTAAGGCACCACATAAAAATGCACATGATATGTCATATATGATGAAAAATATAATTACCCGCCACTAAGGCATCCACACAGAAATCTCTACCCGCCACTAAGGCAATCACACAGAACTCCATCACTAAGACAACCACAAAGTCAAACAATATTTATCTCACATAAATTTGATAACGCACGAGGTATAAAAACTCACATATATTAGATAAAACACATTGTATCAGTTTTATAACGTAATAGTTACGAGATCCACATACCTACACACATTTAAATAAGATACTGGTTCATTACTACGTCATTTTATTTTCAATTATTTAAACCTCTCAAACATTACAACATGCATAAAATATTTAACTAATTCCTAATTCAGATCTAGTTTAGAATTGCATGAGAAAAAGCCCTTACCTTAACGTGTGTCCCTCTGAATTGAAAATAGCCCTACGATATGATTACTCCAACAACAACTTTAAAAAGCACTCTCGAGAACGATACCGGAACAAAATTGAAGAATTATTGATGTCACAAAGCTTACCGGCGATTAGAAAATATTTTCTGAGATTTTTGATTCTGTAAGGGTTTGTACGTGAAGCCTAGGAGAGTTTAAAGATGGGAGTTGAGAGAAAGTGGGGAAACTGAATAACTACACGTAGGAAAATAGTCGAAGAACTAGTCAACTTAATTATAAGAATGGAATTACTTAACCTAATTACCATTATTTATTATTATTATAATTATTATAAAAATTTAATAACTAAATCATACTTTTATAAACCCCCACGTTTCATTCTTTTTACTCTTTCTTTTTTTTTTTTTTTAACTCCACCTCACCACTCTTATGATTATATAAAACATATTTATTTAAAATATTAACATTAAAATTATTTAACTATAACAATAATAGAATCATATATATATATATATATATATATATATATATATTAATTATTAAATATAATCAATATATTTATAAAATTAACTAAATAAAGAAGGTATAAAAATAAATCAATAAAATAATTTTAATTTTTCTAAGTTATCAGAATAATTATACTAGGGGATGAAAACAAATAATTAAAATAGATTGATAATAATAATTAATTAAAATATAACTATACACATAAAATAAATTATTTACAAAATAGAATTAGTAAAACGATAAATCTATTGTATATAAAATATCGGGATGTTACATTCTTACCCCCTTAAAATAGTTTCGTCCTCGAAACTAAAAATTCTAAAATATTTGAATATAACTTCTTCAACACATAAAGTCAAGCGATAATAAAATTAATATTTATATAATGCAAAATTAAAATACTATACCACATAAATAAAATAGTTATAATAAAATATAAGTCTTAGACTTTACATTCTTACTTCCTATATATCCTCAAAATTAGAAGGTTGAGTTAAATCAAGAAAACATTTGAAAAAACCTCCCGTAAAATTATTCAACTCCTTTTATATAAATACACAACTGAAAACTATAATTTTTTTTTGTATAAATTTATGCAACTATTCATTTAAGTTCTTAACACTAATCAAATAATATACTGTCACACTTTTCCTAAATATATACTTCAGGTAAACTAAAGTATTATTTTTTTTCATTAAAATTAAAATTACAGATTCTAAAATATGAAAACAAGTACTCAATAATAAACATTTTTATATTTACAATTATAAAACAAACACAATAACAGACACATAGATTACAAAATTACAAATCAAAGCATATTATGACTACAAATAAACAACTATTGATCCTTCTAGTAATAACGAGAAAAGCAATAGCAAGTCTAAAAATAAGGATATCAAAACATTCACATATAATTCAAAGCAAACGTCACACACACTCGTCCCACCCCAAAATATTTGTCCGAGGATTATTGCTCTGATACCAATTGTAACGCCCCGAATTTTCATCCAAGATATGACTTAGAAATTATCAATTATACTTGTTTAAACGAAAGTAAAATGGTTTAAAATGAAATACATTCAACTTCAATCCAAATTCCTAAGCGAAAAACCGCGCTTCTAATTAAATAAAAATAATAATAAATAAATAACTTCAAAATTTAATGCGGACGATTTAATTACTACATAATATTGCTTAAAAGAAAATCCCTTTTTCCCCACGATTACACATCAGACAACATCACTCACTTTGAAGTCCTGCATCCATACCTAAAATATTGTTGTAAGGGTCAGTCACTCATGGCAAACTAAACCAAACAAGAATTAAAAATCAACCAAATACAAATATACATATCATGTCAAAGAGAACTAAATAAAAGGAAGGTCCTCCAAAGTTGTTAATATCGCACGGTAACTATGACATAATATACATAGAGTAATTAACTCAAGATTAACAACCACAAATAATTAAATGCAAAATATGAATGTTCTTAAACTATATGATCCGGATATTTCAGCCCGCCACTAAGGCACCACAAAGAATTCGTCTCATATCAATGAGAAAAATAACCCGCCACTAAGGCACCACACAGAACTCCATCACTAAGACAACCACAAAGTCAAACAATATTTATCTCACATAAATTTGATAACGCACGAGGTATAAAAACTCACATATATTAGATAAAACACATTGTATCAGTTTTATAACGTAATAGTTACGAGATCCACATACCTACACACATTTAAATAAGATACTGGTTCATTACTACGTCATTTTATTTTCAATTATTTAAACCTCTCAAACATTACAACATGCATAAAATATTTAACTAATTCTTAATTCAGATCTAGTTTAGAATTGCATGAGAAAAAGCCCTTACCTTAACGTGTGTCCCTCTGAATTGAAAATAGCCCTACGATATGATTACTCCAACAACAACTTTAAAAAGCACTCTCGGGAACGATACCGGAACAAAATTGAAGAATTATTGATGTCACAAAGCTTACCGGCGATTAGAAAATATTTTCTGAGATTTTTGATTCTGTAAGGGTTTGTACGTGAAGCCTAGGAGAGTTTAAAGATGGGAGTTGAGAGAAAGTGGGGAAACTGAATAACTACACGTAGGAAAATAGTCGAAGAACTAGTCAACTTAATTATAAGAATGGAATTACTTAACCTAATTACCATTATTTATTATTATTATAATTATTATAAAAATTTAATAACTAAATCATACTTTTATAAACCCCCACGTTTCATTCTTTTTACTCTTTCTTTTTTTTTTTTTTTAACTCCACCTCACCACTCTTATGATTATATAAAACATATTTATTTAAAATATTAACATTAAAATTATTTAACTATAACAATAATAGAATCATATATATATATATATATATATATATATATATATATATATATATATAACAATATTAATTATTAAATATAATCAATATATTTATAAAATTAACTAAATAAAGAAGGTATAAAAATAAATCAATAAAATAATTTTAATTTTTCTAAGTTATCAGAATAATTATACTAGGGGATGAAAACAAATAATTAAAATAGATTGATAATAATAATTAATTAAAATATAACTATACACATAAAATAAATTATTTACAAAATAGAATTAGTAAAACGATAAATCTATTGCATATAAAATATCGGGATGTTACATTCTTACCCCCTTAAAATAGTTTCGTCCTCGAAACTAAAAATTCTAAAATATTTGAATATAACTTCTTCAACACATAAAGTCAAGCGATAATAAAATTAATATTTATATAATGCAAAATTAAAATACTATACCACATAAATAAAATAGTTATAATAAAATATAAGTCTTAGACTTTACATTCTTACTTCCTATATATCCTCAAAATTAGAAGGTTGAGTTAAATCAAGAAAACATTTGAAAAAACCTCCCGTAGAATTATTCAACTCCTTTTATATAAATACACAACTGAAAACTATAATTTTTTTTTGTATAAATTTATGCAACTATTCATTTAAGTTCTTAACACTAATCAAATAATATACTGTCACACTTTTCCTAAATATATACTTCAGGTAAACTAAAGTATTATTTTTTTTTCATTAAAATTAAAATTACAGATTCTAAAATATGAAAACAAGTACTCAATAATAAACATTTTTATATTTACAATTATAAAACAAACACAATAACAGACACATAGATTACAAAATTACAAATCAAAGCATATTATGACTACAAATAAACAACTATTGATCCTTCTAGTAATAACGAGAAAAGCAATAGCAAGTCTAAAAATAAGGATATCAAAACATTCACATATAATTCAAAGCAAACGTCACACACACTCGTCCCACCCCAAAATATTTGTCCGAGGATTATTGCTCTGATACCAATTGTAACGCCCCGAATTTTCATCCAAGATATGACTTAGAAATTATCAATTATACTTGTTTAAACGAAAGTAAAATGGTTTAAAATGAAATACATTCAACTTCAATCCAAATTCCTAAGCGAAAAACCGCGCTTCTAATTAAATAAAAATAATAATAAATAAATAACTTCAAAATTTAATGCGGACGATTTAATTACTACATAATATTGCTTAAAAGAAAATCCCTTTTTCCCCACGATCACACATCAGACAACATCACTCACTTTGAAGTCCTGCATCCATACCTAAAATATTGTTGTAAGGGTCAGTCACTCATGGCAAACTAAACCAAACAAGAATTAAAAATCAACCAAATACAAATATACATATCATGTCAAAGAGAACTAAATAAAAGGAAGGTCCTCCAAAGTTGTTAATATCGCACGGTAACTATGACATAATATACATAGAGTAATTAACTCAAGATTAACAACCACAAATAATTAAATGCAAAATATGAATGTTCTTAAACTATATGATCCGGATATTTCAGCCCGCCACTAAGGCACCACAAAGAATTCGTCTCATATCAATGAGAAAAATAACCCGCCACTAAGGCACCACATAAAAATGCACATGATATGTCATATATGATGAAAAATATAATTACCCGCCACTAAGGCATCCACACAGAAATCTCTACCCGCCACTAAGGCAATCACACAGAACTCCATCACTAAGACAACCACAAAGTCAAACAATATTTATCTCACATAAATTTGATAACGCACGAGGTATAAAAACTCACATATATTAGATAAAACACATTGTATCAGTTTTATAACGTAATAGTTACGAGATCCACATACCTACACACATTTAAATAAGATACTGGTTCATTACTACGTCATTTTATTTTCAATTATTTAAACCTCTCAAACATTACAACATGCATAAAATATTTAACTAATTCCTAATTCAGATCTAGTTTAGAATTGCATGAGAAAAAGCCCTTACCTTAACGTGTGTCCCTCTGAATTGAAAATAGCCCTACGATATGATTACTCCAACAACAACTTTAAAAAGCACTCTCGAGAACGATACCGGAACAAAATTGAAGAATTATTGATGTCACAAAGCTTACCGGCGATTAGAAAATATTTTCTGAGATTTTTGATTCTGTAAGGGTTTGTACGTGAAGCCTAGGAGAGTTTAAAGATGGGAGTTGAGAGAAAGTGGGGAAACTGAATAACTACACGTAGGAAAATAGTCGAAGAACTAGTCAACTTAATTATAAGAATGGAATTACTTAACCTAATTACCATTATTTATTATTATTATAATTATTATAAAAATTTAATAACTAAATCATACTTTTATAAACCCCCACGTTTCATTCTTTTTACTCTTTCTTTTTTTTTTTTTTTAACTCCACCTCACCACTCTTATGATTATATAAAACATATTTATTTAAAATATTAACATTAAAATTATTTAACTATAACAATAATAGAATCATATATATATATATATATATATATATATATATATATATATATATATATTAATTATTAAATATAATCAATATATTTATAAAATTAACTAAATAAAGAAGGTATAAAAATAAATCAATAAAATAATTTTAATTTTTCTAAGTTATCAGAATAATTATACTAGGGGATGAAAACAAATAATTAAAATAGATTGATAATAATAATTAATTAAAATATAACTATACACATAAAATAAATTATTTACAAAATAGAATTAGTAAAACGATAAATCTATTGCATATAAAATATCGGGATGTTACATTCTTACCCCCTTAAAATAGTTTCGTCCTCGAAACTAAAAATTCTAAAATATTTGAATATAACTTCTTCAACACATAAAGTCAAGCGATAATAAAATTAATATTTATATAATGCAAAATTAAAATACTATACCACATAAATAAAATAGTTATAATAAAATATAAGTCTTAGACTTTACATTCTTACTTCCTATATATCCTCAAAATTAGAAGGTTGAGTTAAATCAAGAAAACATTTGAAAAAACCTCCCGTAGAATTATTCAACTCCTTTTATATAAATACACAACTGAAAACTATAATTTTTTTTTGTATAAATTTATGCAACTATTCATTTAAGTTCTTAACACTAATCAAATAATATACTGTCACACTTTTCCTAAATATATACTTCAGGTAAACTAAAGTATTATTTTTTTTTCATTAAAATTAAAATTACAGATTCTAAAATATGAAAACAAGTACTCAATAATAAACATTTTTATATTTACAATTATAAAACAAACACAATAACAGACACATAGATTACAAAATTACAAATCAAAGCATATTATGACTACAAATAAACAACTATTGATCCTTCTAGTAATAACGAGAAAAGCAATAGCAAGTCTAAAAATAAGGATATCAAAACATTCACATATAATTCAAAGCAAACGTCACACACACTCGTCCCACCCCAAAATATTTGTCCGAGGATTATTGCTCTGATACCAATTGTAACGCCCCGAATTTTCATCCAAGATTTGACTTAGAAATTATCAATTATACTTGTTTAAACGAAAGTAAAATGGTTTAAAATGAAATACATTCAACTTCAATCCAAATTCCTAAGCGAAAAACCGCGCTTCTAATTAAATAAAAATAATAATAAATAAATAACTTCAAAATTTAATGCGGACGATTTAATTACTACATAATATTGCTTAAAAGAAAATCCCTTTTTCCCCACGATCACACATCAGACAACATCACTCACTTTGAAGTCCTGCATCCATACCTAAAATATTGTTGTAAGGGTCAGTCACTCATGGCAAACTAAACCAAACAAGAATTAAAAATCAACCAAATACAAATATACATATCATGTCAAAGAGAACTAAATAAAAGGAAGGTCCTCCAAAGTTGTTAATATCGCACGGTAACTATGACATAATATACATAGAGTAATTAACTCAAGATTAACAACCACAAATAATTAAATGCAAAATATGAATGTTCTTAAACTATATGATCCGGATATTTTAGCCCGCCACTAAGGCACCACAAAGAATTCGTCTCATATCAATGAGAAAAATAACCCGCCACTAAGGCACCACACAGAACTCCATCACTAAGACAACCACAAAGTCAAACAATATTTATCTCACATAAATTTGATAACGCACGAGGTATAAAAACTCACATATATTAGATAAAACACATTGTATCAGTTTTATAACGTAATAGTTACGAGATCCACATACCTACACACATTTAAATAAGATACTGGTTCATTACTACGTCATTTTATTTTCAATTATTTAAACCTCTCAAACATTACAACATGCATAAAATATTTAACTAATTCTTAATTCAGATCTAGTTTAGAATTGCATGAGAAAAAGCCCTTACCTTAACGTGTGTCCCTCTGAATTGAAAATAGCCCTACGATATGATTACTCCAACAACAACTTTAAAAAGCACTCTCGGGAACGATACCGGAACAAAATTGAAGAATTATTGATGTCACAAAGCTTACCGGCGATTAGAAAATATTTTCTGAGATTTTTGATTCTGTAAGGGTTTGTACGTGAAGCCTAGGAGAGTTTAAAGACGGGAGTTGAGAGAAAGTGGGGAAACTGAATAACTACACGTAGGAAAATAGTCGAAGAACTAGTCAACTTAATTATAAGAATGGAATTACTTAACCTAATTACCATTATTTATTATTATTATAATTATTATAAAAATTTAATAACTAAATCATACTGTTATAAACCCCCATGTTTCATTCTTTTTACTCTTTCTTTTTTTTTTTTTTTTTTTTAACTCCACCTCACCACTCTTATGATTATATAAAACATATTTATTTAAAATATTAACATTAAAATTATTTAACTATAACAATAATAGAATCATATATATATATATATATATATATAACAATATTAATTATTAAATATAATCAATATATTTATAAAATTAACTAAATAAAGAAGGTATAAAAATAAATCAATAAAATAATTTTAATTTTTCTAAGTTATCAGAATAATTATACTAGGGGATGAAAACAAATAATTAAAATAGATTGATAATAATAATTAATTAAAATATAACTATACACATAAAATAAATTATTTACAAAATAGAATTAGTAAAACGATAAATCTATTGCATATAAAATATCGGGATGTTACACTAGTAGCTGAAGGTATTAGTGTTGTTCTGATTATGAGGAAAGATGGCAAAAGGTCGATAGTTTACAATGTGTTGTACATACCAGGCACGAAGAGCAATTTGCCCAGCATAGTGCAATTGGTAGAAAAGAACTACAAGGTGTCGATTGAAGACAAGATGATGAGAGTTGACGACTCAAGTGGAAAGTTAATCTTGAAGGCTTTTATGTCTCAGAATAAAACCTTCAATATTAAACTCAATGTGATAAAGCATAAGTATCTTGCAATTGCAACTAGTGGAGATAAATGGATATGGAACTATTGACTAGGATATCTCAATTTCAATGTTATCAAAGAGTTGAAAAGAAGAAATATAGTTTCAGGGTTACCAAAGATCGACATTCCAAGAAAAGTGTGTGATGAATATGTGCAGGAGAAGCAGCATAAGAACAACTTCAACAAGGATGCAGGAAGAAAGTCGAAGGCAATCCTTGAGGTCATATACTTTAATGTTTGTGGTCCGATCCAAGTGGTTTCGAATGGAGGTAACAAATACTTTGTCACATTCATCGATGATTTCAGTCGAAAACTGTGGACTTACCTGATCAAGAAGAAAAGTGAAGTGATCGAAGTTTTTGCCAAGTTCAAATTTATGGTCATAAGGAAAAGTCGGCAAAAGCTCAAGATTCTGAAAACTGGTGGTTGTGGATAATATGTGTTGAAAGACTTCGACACATTATATGAGTAAGAAGGGATTGTGCATGAGGTGGTGCCACCCTACACTCCACAACAGAACGAAAGTGCATAAAGGAAGAATCAAACCATCATGAATATGGTGAGAAGTATGTTGAAAGGCAAGCATTTACCCAAAGAATTTTTGAGTGAAACTCTGTTGAATTCAACATACATATTTAATAGATTCCGACGAAGAAGCTAAAAGGAATCATGCCAGAAGAATGTTGATCTGGTGTCAAGCCTAGCTTGAGTCATCTGAATATATTTGGATCTATAGCACATAGACACGTGCCACATTAGTTGAGAAGAAAGCTTGATGACAAGTCGAGTCAAATGATCTTAATATGATATCATTCTACTGGAGGATACAATGAGAATTCTAAAATTATCGTTTCCAGATTTAATCAACAACAAGAATGATTTAAAGTTCTAATATAACAAAACCCACACTTATGAATGAAATCATTATTGATGCAACAAGCTTAACCCATTTGATTCAAATAAAGCGATAAACCTAACATGTAACTTTCAAAAAATTAAAGTGATATGGATAAAGAAGATTTCACTAGGATTTATATTGGTTCAGTGTTTTCGTCCGCACTTATGCCTAATCCAGTCTCCAATGGATGGCCATTTATTTGTTGTCCTTCCACTATGATTTTGACAAATTTTACAAAGTTGTTTAGTACAATCACAATTCGAATATTGTTGAAAAATAAAAATCTTTGATCTGAATCCATGTTGACTTGTACACAATATCTGACACTGAGCTCTTACAAAATCCCCACTAGAAATCAACTTAAGTCTTCTAGTTCCAAGAATGTTGCGCCAAGCCTATGTTCTGCAATGATCTTTACTCAATCCTACCAGTATCTTGATCCTTGACATGTCCGAAGATGAGAAAACTCGAACTTTGTATGTAGGCTTTCACACATCTCTACCAAAATAATTATGGAGAGAATAATCTCCTTCTTTTTTGCTAGATTTTTCAATCCTTGCCGCAACCACACACACAATTGTAAACCCCTGAAATCCTCAAGAAATCTTCAAAGAAAATGTTAATCATAATAACAACTCTCCTCACATGTGTTACACCCTAAGATGAGAGATAGATCCAAAGAAAAATGGATCATGCAAGATGTTAAATATGAAAATATTTTGTTTGCAAAACTCAAAACAAGATTCAAAATTCTTTTGAAAATTGAGAGAAAAAATGTGTTTTGAATTGTAAGTTGTAAATCAAAAGTGGATGTATATGTTTTTCAATATTATGAATGAGATATGAGAAAATGGTTTATATGTGTGCTGGAGATCAAGCACCAAAATGAAAGAAAATTGCTATTTAGTTCGAGTAATAAGCAAAAAGTACGAGACGAGTAAACAAATCAAGTGATTTGAATCAAGACCCAAGGACCAAGAAAATGGACTTTATGATTCGAGTCAAGCTTTCTGTGATTCAACACAATACGAGTCAAGAAAACCTCTAATTTGAATCACAATCACATAACCAAAATCCAAAAATTACTATCTCTGCTTGATTTGAGTCAAACACTTTGTGATTCGAATCAAACCTCTCTGATTTAAATCATGAGCTGCACTAATTCAAATTACACAAACACAAGAAAATCCTGCTTTTTCAGAAATGTGGTTGATTCGAGTCAGGATATATGTGATTCGAATCTTGACAATACGTAAGCAATTTATGGGCATTTTTAACTCTGATTCGAATCAGGTAAGCTTATGATTCGAATCACACTTCCAGAACCTTAATTTTTGCAAAACATGAAGTGTTTTTAGAAACGTTTGTCATGACTTTTTTTTAAAGCTTCTGGTTCAAGTTTGTCATGACTTGAACCGTATTCAAATGTGATTCTTGATTCAAAATTTTGACAAATTGAATAGAAGCATATTGCTAGAACTATAATCAAACAATTTGATTTATGCATGCGTAAAAATAAATTAAGAACTCAACTCTAAGATGCGCAATCATGTGAGAAAACTCAATAACAACGAAAACAAAACCAAAACCTAAATGACAAGCTACAAGATATAAACCCTTAAAAGGAAAAGGTAACTTCAAGAGCTGCCAAGAAAAAACAATCACCTTAGGTGAAGCCTAACTACCCCAAATATTAGGAAAAAGTGAAAATCCAATGGAGGAGGAAAGATTTAAAAGAGTAGAAAAAGTCAAAAGAGAACGGTAAGCAGAAGACACCGAGAAAATACCATCCTAACAAACTTTCAAACCCAATTGTTTTCGTCTAAGGAAAAAACATGTTCTCGAAAGATCAAAAGGAATTCTTAAACAATAAGTTCCTTATGTAAAAAGAATGATTCCTTCCATCTAAAATTTCAAATAAATGTCTCATATACCCACCTACCTACTTGTCTCATACTCCTTTTAGAAAAACCAATGATGGTTAACAACATAGGAAACTCATTCTTGAGGGAAATACTCTTATCCCAAGGGTCAATCCAAAAAGACGTTTGGAACTCTGATCCAACCTTCCTAGTGATAGTGTGATACTATCCGTAAATCATTCAAACAGGTCCTTTAGCTTATAGCCAAGCAAAGAAAGTCCTTTTCATCAAGAAGAGGAATGCCGAAAGCTTGAGTCTTTTCCGCCCCTATTAGAAGATACTACAATGCCACCATATATAACAATCACAATATTTCTCTAAAGACCAGACTTACCTTATATAAACCTCCACCTCCACTTAGCCAAAAAATTAAACTTAGCCAAAAAATTAAACTGACCAAACGAAAATTACATAATATATTAACTTAAGTATTATTAACTTAAGTATTTAAAAGTACTCATTATTATTTTTATTTAAAAAAATTTCATATAGTTATTCATACTTATTATTATCTTTTAAATTTGAAAGATTTTCAATGTGATTTTTGATTAATAATGATATCAATTAGCTTTTTTAATAGTAAAAAAAATAAAAATGCAAATACATGCTCTAACAAATATAAATATTACTTTGAAAGTATATTGAATTTTTTTTAAATTAAATTAATTTTTTTTTAAAAAATAATTCTTGAGCAATTCTAAAAGGGAAAATACTTAGATGGACACAACCATACCACCTGTACTTACACACAACCAATCATATTTTTTTTATTAATTAAAAATTAAAAATTAAATTGTCTCTCTCCTATTTTATCTCAACCACCCCCATGATGCCAATTAAAAACGAAATTAATATTAAATAAATTTATATTCTCTCTCTTTTTATTGGTTGTGCCTAAAAAATTGGATTTAGGTTCGTGTCCATGCAAGTATTTCTCAAAAGGGTTAGGTTCGTGTCCATGCAAGTATTTCTCTTCTAAAAGTATCATTTTTGATTTCCTATATTCTTTTTACTGATGGTGCTTTCATTTCCAAGTTTGAAAATATAGAAGCCGAAGCAAAACCAAGAGAAACAGAGACTGTCCGAAAGCACATCAATGGCTCCACCAAAGACGACGGCGCGTGCGATCTCACAAGAAGCCTTCAACGAGCTAGTAAACGAAAACATCGACGACCTCGGAATGGACCCAGCCGAAGCTCTCGAAGACGCAATCCAAACCCTCACTCTCCAAGGCGTCGATCTCTCAGGTCACTACTCCCTTCATCTTCTTCTCTTCCGCGTTTCTCATTTCGATTCTAATAGCTAAACGACATCGTTTTAACAGGCATCGTGACTTCCGTTCCCGGAGAGAGCAATCCGGTGATAGAGTGCTTGGAAAAGCTGAAGCGGTTGGAGTCTGAATCGGATGCATTGGATGAGACGGTGGAAGCGTTTGATAAACTGGCGGAGTTGTGTGGCGGTGATGCTGGGAATGGCAATGCGGCTATTGCTACGAAAAATGGCGGCGTTGAATTGGTTTGTTCTAAGATTAATAGTGCTAATGGATCTCGACTTGTTCTTCTTTCTGCTTTAAATGCTTTATCGTCGATGCTTCGTGGTTAGTTCTTTGAGTTTCTTCTTTCTCTTGCTCATGTATATTAGTTGAGTTTTTTTGGTTATATTAGATCTTAATAATGTTTTTGATTTGGTTGTTTAGCAATCCTCAAATGTAATGTTGCATAGACTGTACTTCTCTTTTTCTATAGCACAATGTTTATATCTCTGTTGCTGCAGATGTTCAAAGTACAGGAATGTTCCAGAACAGTAACGGACCAAGGATTATACTTGGTATCTTAAATGACAACAAGCAAAATGTAGATGTATTAAATAACGGCTTCCGTGTTGTGGCTTCAGCTGCGGCTGGTGATGAGATTGTCAAGGAATCATTTATGGAATTGAAAGTTGATGAGTTAATTGTAGAGATAATGTCCACACATAAGAACCCTGGCATTCAAAGTTTATATGATGCTATTCGTGTACTTTTGACGCCTGATGACAATCGTGTTCTAGCTTCCCAAGTAAGTTAAAGTAGCTTGAATTTGCATGTCATCTTATAAACACCCACACAGTATAAGAAAAACATGAAATGAACTTAATTTGGTAAACAAGAGGATCTTCCAAATTTTTATAAAACTGCTACATCACAATTAAAAACTGTGCATTACATTCCATTTTCAGGTTTATGGATATGCACGGAAATTCGCTAAGATTGGAATTCCAGAAGCCATTGTGGATTCTCTGCACACAGGACTTGACTCACCTGACTTAATTTCAGCATGCATCACTTTAAAGGCCACTGCAGTAAATGTAAGTGAAATAAAATCTAAATCTACACCGAGAATTAAAAATTGATTTTCCATTCAAAATTCAAGAGATTATAACCATTTGTCAATGAAACCTTGAAATTTGAAAATGACAGATAAATAAGAATAATTTTTTTGCAAAAAAATTGATAATTGAAAAGGAACTGTTATTTATGGTTACTGCTGTTACAAACACAAGTCATTAGTGTCACCATTGATTCATGTCTTAGATTTTATGCTGTCTCTGTCTCTATATAATGCTAATTGCTGAGTTACCGTTGATTCCTTTCCCGAAGGCATCCTTGTATGATTTCCTTCTTCATGAAGAACCTGGTAAAAACAAACTTAGGGCAAGTTATGGGTGATACTTGTCCATGTTGCTTTACAAAAGGCATGCTTTGAGTTTTTCAAGAATTCTTAATGAGGGTGGCTTAAACTCGAGCTTTGTTCTGTTCTCACCCTTAAAATTTTAATGCTTTTTAAGGTTTAGATTTAGCATGTTATGTTGTATTAGGCTTGTTATAATCATCAAATTGAAACACTTAAAACGAGTATATACTGTCTCGTATTATCTTTGCTGAGTCTTTATAATCTGTTACAGGATGAAATATGTAAATCCATTGCTGAAAAAGGGGGTATTGATGTAGTACTCAAATGTATAGACGACAGTGGAGAACAAGGCAACACAGATGTAGCCAAAGTTTGCTGCTCATTACTTTCAAAGGTATAAGTTGAAGATGCTCATCTTGAAATTCCCCTCGGACCTTTTATTATTGTCATTTATATTTATATTTATTCATGTTTAACAATTTCTAAACAAAGTAGTAGTATTTTTCATAGCCATTAGTTGTTTGAAGCGATTGACTGAGTTTTTTCCTTTTTAGCCCTTTCAGTGGCTATTGGCTCACCCTTTCTTCTTGAGCTGAAAGTTTTCTTTGAATATTTATAATTCACGTGTTTCAAGTTTTTATTACTAGTACCTGAATATGATTTAATATTTGTTTCACATCTATCCCTTGCATCTTTAATTTGTTCATTTAAAAAAATGTATATTCCTCACTATGTGGTATATAGCTGATAAGCTTGCGTAAATTCCGGAGTTATAAGTCAACTATTCCAGTCATACCAACTGGTGTTATCAAATTGCCGCGCTATGGTAGATATACATGGCGGTTTTTGGGCTCGCCGCAATGGTAAATATCCGCCGATATTGCGGGTTTTTCCGCCATAATCCGCTATAACGGCACCACAAAGCGACCGGTATGGCAGGATTTTGGCTCTCCGCCATGGATCGTCATCTGCCATCGACAACACTGATACCAACCACATTTGCCTGTCTTTTGAATGGTACAATTTGGCCTGAAATACGACTTTGGCTTTCTTTTCTTCGGCATGTCATGTATTCATAAACTTATGTGTAATATATATCATGTCATACTTGAGTAATGTGGGTAAAAATGAAACAATCTTACCCGATTTCTTCTAGGGCTCAAACCTAATTGTTGTCAATAGCACGTTATAGCACCGCTATAGCAGAATAGCGCAGCGGTGGTAGGGTTCGGCGCGACGTTTGTCAACAATAGCGGTTGTAGCATCGCTAATTGCGGCCCCAAACCGCCATATGGGAATAAATTCCTCATTCTTTTCTTTTAAACAATTGTCTTTTTTTTAAGGGTATAAATTTCAATCAGAACTCTTTGAAGAGTAATGTCATGTTCTTGCTCACAAATAATTGTTCAACTCTTCTTCCTACTTTTAGTTCAGTTCTGTATTATTATTCTTCTTCACTGCTTAAGGTTTATTACCCTATCCTTTAGGCTATTTAGTTATTAAGTATGATGATCTTTTTAATTTTTTGTATTAGTCTATTTTTGAGTATTTATGTTTACTAGTTTTTAGTCTCTGTAATAGTGGCTATCCCGCTATAACATTTTAGGGGGTCAGTGCTATGCAACGCTATCTGAGATTAACAACATAGTCTCAAATACAAGCTATCTTCTCCACTACACTCGTCTGTGAAAATATAGTTTGCCTGGCCTGGCATTATCATTTTTTACTTTAAAACATGTAGTTTTAGTTTCTTTATGTTGAATAACACCTTTATATGCTTACTTGATTAGTTAGCAGGAAGTGATGCAAACAAGAGTGCTATTGTCGGGAAAGGGGGTATGGATAAGCTAATCAAGCTTTCAGCCAGATATGCTGACGATCCTTCTGTTTTGCAAGAGGTGAGAATCTTAAACAGTTCAAACCATCAGTCTTAATCATCCTACTCCAAGTATTATGTTTTTCATTGGCAGATTAATTTCATGGTAACTTAAATACTAGTTTATTTTTACGTCTTAGGATTGCTATTGACTTTTATTCATCCAAAATGAGAAGCTGTAATGAGGATTTACCATGCAGTTAAACTGGATTTATATACTTGATCAAGTTATGGGTGTCAACACCTACAAAATTCAGCTATAAACAACAATAACCATAACCAAGTTGTATCCCACAGTATTGAGGCTGTATCTGTTTAGGGGTCGCAATGGAAAATTGAGGCTATTTCTGTTGTTATTATTACTTTACTAGACCAAAACCAATATTTGGAGAGTCTAATTTTGATGATGAGATGAAATAACCTAAGTATGTGTTATTTTGCCCATACAGATATCTAATTAGTGATAGTGTATCCCTTTTTGGTAGATCTTGTAAATTTCAAAACAGGATCTGCAAGATTATGAATTTTTTTTACTGGTTTGTTTCTGTTAAGAAATGTGGTTGGACCTAACTCAACCCTACAAAACCGGCTAGTAGAGTGAGAATTGCCCCCACTTATAAACACATGTTCAGGCCATATATTGTCCGATGTGGGACTCTTAACGGTTTCAATTCGATATCATGTGCTTTATCCAATTAACTTTTTGTGTTGTATTTGAATATATTTAAATAGTTTTGTTGTAATGTGGAGGATTAATACTTAGATGATCTTATTTTTTCTAATTAATTATATGTGGTATTTTTAGTTAATAATGTTCTTTTTTTATTAATTAGTCTCTGTAACGCCAGTATTGTAATAGTATTCATTTGTGGAAAAAATGTACTAGGGTAGACCAAGTTCAAGTACTAATTTGCAGATTTGTGATGCAGATCATGTCTATTATTTCTGTGCTTTCTCTAAGATCTCCGGAAAATGCAGCCCGTGCCATTGAAGCTGGTGCTGGCGACCTTGCTATTCAAGCCATGCAGAAATTTCCTGCAGCACACCAAATGCAAAGAAACTCCTGTCTTATGATCAGAAATTTAGTAGCGAGAAACCAAGAGAACAGGTAAGTTCATAACTTGTGATGTTTACAGTGCAAATAAAATCAGAGTTTTTGCTAACCGCGTGGCACAATCTGATCACTTATAAATATCTTGAAACGAGTGTCAGCATTTACGATGGTTTTCTAATAATATACACAATTTATATTGTACAGAACTATTCTTAATAATGGAATAGTTTTCTTGCTTAATAATTCCTGTTTACACAATTTATATTGTGCAGAACTATTCTTCTTAATAATGGAATTGAGAAATACATACGGAAAGCAAAGCAAACACATGCAAGTTGTAAGGAAGCTGCTACTGATGCCTTGAGGGATTTGGGGATTGACAGTTACAACTTGTAGCAGATAATTTTTTCTGTCTATTCATTTTTGGTGTAAACATGAGTGCATACCGGTTTATTTCTATATTCTCTTTACCAAAATATATGTATGTAATTTTTTGAGTCGTAAAACCAAATGATAGGAGTGTGTAATATGTTATTGGGAGAGTTAAATTCATGATCTTTTTACTAAAACATTGGATATGTGCAATTCACTGGATTCACTTGTCTATCCAGCATATTACTTCATCCAAAACCAAAATCCAGTAGTTGTAAGTGATAAGCATCATTTATGGGCAGTTATACAATATTCTATGAAGAATTCCAGGGTATTCAAAGTGTTTAGTTGGTGTATGTACAACAATGCTGCATTTTCAATCTCACCAAATCCTATAACAAATTAGGTGCATCAGATTTGTTTTTATCTTTTTTTCTCATTCTCAATTATGCCTTTGCGATGGTGGTTGTTTTGTGCCTGTCTCTATCTTGAGAACTCACCGTCACTGCCTTTCATTGTCTACCACCATGGACAAAGATGAACTCATGCCTTCTTCTCACACAAGACTCTGTCTGTCTCGAGAATCCACCTGTGTCACTCTTGACTAGACATTGGATGCTTCGAAATTTCTTATGATGAACGAACACATGCTTGTATGCCCTCTATCTATCTCATCTGTCAATTCTCCAATTTCTTTTGCAAAGCAGATGAGAACACATCCTATTTATGTTACATTTATGTTTGTCTTATATATTAAGCTGATATTGATTTAGATTATTGTCTTGGTATGGCGATAGAGCATTTGTGGACATCAAATTGGAAAGGGGCAATCATGGCATATTAAGGTGAGCTGTTATGGTCCCACTTATGGTTCAATCGGTTGGACCTTTGCATATATAAGGTTACCTCTTAGCCTTTTTTAAATTCTGTAAATCATCTTGATATTATTTTTTTAAGATTTAATCATCTTGAGAATGAGAACTTCAATTTTTTAATAATAATTTTAACGAATAATAATAAGGAAAATTGGACAAAGCTCAAATTCATGATAACATAATGTTTTATGCCTTATTAATAAAAAAAATCATGTTTTATTTCCTTCAAATGAAACTTATAACTTATTTATAAAACAATGTTTTCTTCAAATTAGAAGAACAACACCAAGTTCCAACGTTATCACCGATTGTTATTTTCTATTATTGAGGCACAACACAAGATCACGTTGAAACATTAACTGTGGTCCTCTTGTTCATTCCTTGTAGCACAACAGCACATTGAATCCCTGCATACTCCTCTCCAATAACCCTTCCCACTATGTGTGCAATAGGTATAACAGTCAGGCTTTGCTTGGCCACATTGGATAGGACATGTCCATGATTCAGATATTACCCTTCTACCTTCAGCTTTGGGCATGCCTAGGGGGTCATACATAATTAGTAAGCATAACAAAAATAATAAATAGAAGATGTAAACTATATTCTACAAATTGTCTAGGACTTACCTATTGAGAAAAGAAAAACTACAACCATGGCAGCTGCCATAATAAACTTCTCTCTACTCATCATTTTTTAATTTTGTATCTTCAATGGTCCTGTATAATCTAATATGTAAATTGACATGTTTGTGTATGTATATATGTCCATAATAAAGTTTGTCAAAAGAACATAATAAATAATGATTAATAATATCTTACTTTAGTGATGCACATGATAGACAGGATTTATATTATTTTAATAGAACTCTCTACATCTCACAATAAATGATTCATGACGACTGCATACATATTTAAACATATACTACTATATAAAAAAATAAAATAATATTTCTACTATCTCATTTATTAAATTATTCTTATCAATTTTTAACGTACTCCGTATTTATCATTACCATTTACCATGAATATAAAGTGAAAGTTATTGTCTCCTGATGCGATAATATTAAATAAAAGATATATAAAAATTGAAAAAAAAATATTATGATAAGTTTAACCAAATAATTAAACTCATGTGGTTAATAAATTTTATATAAAAATTAGACCCTGAGTTCAAATTAGTGCTTCTTCAAATTAGAACCTGAGTTCAAATTAAAACTCGGTGTCTGATTTGAATTAGACAGTCTGTGATTTGAATCAAGCTTTTATTATTCGAGTCGTGGATTTTGTGATTCGAATCATAACAATATGAAATCAATTTTAAAATATTATGTAACTTTGATTCGAGTCATGAAAGTTTGTGATTCGAATCACACTTTTAGAATCTCAATTTTTGCAAAATGTAAAAAGTTTTTGAGATTCTAACATTGTCATGACTTGAACCATTCTTAAAATTGGTTCTTGATCCAAACATTTTGCTTCTGTCATAACTAAACATTTTGATTTATGTATGCATAAAAATGAATTTGAAACTCAATCACAAGGTGCACAATCATGAATGGAGACTCAATAATGGTATAAACAAAGCCAAACGTGAAAAAACAAACAACTAAACCATAAACATGTATGCGGCATAAGCAATGCAACTTCATAGTTATCTTGTTACGAAAAACGTTTAAACCATAATAAAATATCCGACTCCACATCTAGTGTCCATAATGACTTTTAGGTCAAGGGTGATATACAACACTATCTTTTTGAGAAATACTTATGACACTTGTATAAAATTCTATGTAGTATTCTCATTGCGGGTCAATCCAATATAAATAGTATTCCTAATATTTATACTTTTGTGAAGACTTGATAACTCTTTATCTATGATCCGTGAGATGTGATCATTTGTCTATCCACATAATAGTCTCAATACTTTAATGTTATTCAACTTTTCAATAAACCGGCCAATCATGAAGGCCGGAATTAGAAGGAATATGAATATCAAAGGGAAAAGAAAACCAAACCATTTTGATGATATCACATTGCATGAACAAGTGTTGAGTCGATTTAGAGCTTGAATGACACAAGGGACATAAAGTATTTAACCTGGTACCATTCTTCTTCAAGTCATGTCTTTTTGGATGAATATTCTCTAGGAGCCTCAACGGGAAGTTCTTGACTATGTTATGCACAAGGGAATGCCAAAAAAAATTCTACGGATTTTGATGAGGTGGGCGTGATAGGCCTGGTTGAGTGGAAAATATCTTTGATTTTAGAATATGGTAGACATATTTTACAAAATACTCACCATCCTTTTCATTGTGCCATATAATTTTATCTTTCGGGCTCCTTAGTGATCGAGGGATGTTGGCAATTTAATTCATTTTAAGAGGATCAAAGTAGATGCTTCCAAATATCCCATTTCTAGATGAACAAATCTTGGTCAATAATGTCACTCACAAGACATTTTTATCAATGATGTGCACTGAGCTACGGGCTTTAGATCATGCAGTATCGAGCAACTAATTATCTTCCTAAACTTTTGCTTTTTCCATGTTCCTAATCACCTTAAACAAGTCGCAATCAACTCACTAGCACTAAGAATACTTCTTCAAGCTTAGCTTGGTGCAAAACCCACTTTTGCATTCAGAATTAAGCATCTAGGGTAGTATCTGCTTTTGAAAACTCTCCTCAACAAGGATTGTCCACATGTGGGTAGTCTCCAATAATTTTTATCCAGGAAACATGTGTTAAAATCCCCGATACGTCTGAACCACATGCCTCATATTCCTTTTTCCCAACCCAATTTACCTCACCTCATCCAATGAATATTTCTTTCTCTCTCCTTTGTGCGCCACCAGAACTATTTAAGGTAGACCACATCGATGTAGGTTGCACTTTTTTCCACAAAAGTGGTTGTATCAACCAGGAAAATTAGGTAACACCTCAATACACAAGTCCAATGGTACTTAACCTGCATATAATTTTCATCGACATCGTCATCCCACTGTAGTTGGTCTTTATATAGTTCTGCCAAGAATTTAAATCTAGCATGAGTACCTCTGGTGTCTGCTACCTCTTTTGCGCTCTTAGTTAGGTCAACCCCCAATTATGTAGCTAGCCTCTCACTGGTTTCCTCTCAACTAAGACTTCCATGGTCCATTAATTTTCTCCTAATGCGAAGATACAGGAGGCATGAGACATCCCAAGGTGATGGTTATCTCACCAATAAGAAGGTGGAAAGATGAAGTCTCTAAATGCCATCTCTCGTAAATGCTGCTTGCATGCCATGGTTTATGGTTATGTACACAATACCACATAAACCGACAAGACCAGAATATCAGATAACATCCATGAACCACTCATTGTCATGCTATTCAGAATCTAATATCTTCCTGTCGTTGTTTACTAATTTTAAACACAAACACTCATGTAAAAAATATACATCACCATAAGTGGTGCATTCCTAGTTTAAAACATATGTAATGCGAAAGTAAATAAATATACCCCTCTTTTCTAAACATTCCTAGTAGCATGGTCTTCATATAAATAAAGTAAGGTGTCAAATGGGTCTCTTGGATAACTTTATAAAGGGGAATCAGTAGCGGGTTCCTCTTGGGCTTTATGGGATTCATGTGGTGTTTCATCATCTAGGGACTCACGACCCCGTGAAGTAGAGGCCTAAGACTGACGACTATGAGAAGTAGAATTAGATGGTTGGGAACCTCGATGTTGTGAACCATCAAATGAGTTATCATCGACTCGTGACCTCGTGGTCTTGGCTGCGGCCATCTCTCGTCGCACAAACGTGGGTTGGGACACATGACTTGGCCTAATTCTTCTTGAGTTGTTTTCAGCCATTGCACCTACGTTAAAATTAGAAAGTCACATCACAAATTCATACAAATTTAGCCAGGTAAAAATCCAGAGATACGACTCTAAAAATAGTTCAAACATAATCCGGAGATGCATCTCCGAATGAAGTTGTGATTTCTCAACTATGGCAGAAACTTCATTGTTGTCCTAACCTCCAACCAAATGACAAACTAATGTCCATTTATGCTACCCTTTTCGATTGCATTACTATCTAATGTAGCTTAATAATTTATGCTACCTAAAACATCATTCAAAACACAAAAAAAGAATGAATTTTGAAAAAATAAAGTTGTGGATGAAAAGTTTGAATGAATTGAGTAACTTTGTAGCAGATAAAGTAGAATAGGGTGAGAAGCTTGAATGGATGAGAAACTTGAATGGATGATAAAGAGCTCAAGTGATATTTGAGTAAGTGGCTTTTTCAGAAAATGAAGGAGGAAGATGGAATGGTCTTACGCGAGTATATGAAATAAAAGTATTTGGAGATGCATCTATGAACAACTATATGAATTTTAAATTAAGGATTTTTACAGAGATACATCTTCGATTAACCTTTTATGTATATAGAAATACATTTCCGAATTAAATTTTGATAAAATGGAATACCTTATCAATCTACATTGAAAAAGGTGTAATAAATTTGCGTTTGAAAATGCATCTTAAATTGCTAGAGGCAATTGTGATTTTTCACGGTGATGGTGAAGCATCCTAAAGGAGGAAAAAGTAACCATCTTAGATTTTTTTTTTACCTAATTCATCAAAATCAATTTTTTTACTAATAATCCAAAAAGCATCTAATGAATTCAAAGTGGTTACTACTATGCATTGTAATAATAAAATAAAATATCTGATGCCACATGTTCCTAGATTCTCTGTTTTTGGATAAAATCGAAAAACACAAACAAACTTTGGAGTAAGTGAGAAAGAAACCCAACAAACAAACACAAAAACAGAGATAAATGAAAAGAAGATTTCATTTCACATTCACGAGCAAATTATCACCGCCCCTCCAACCACTGCTTCAGATTTTGGTGGGTCAAGAACCTTTTTCACGTGTTTGATCAACAATCATAACTTGTTCTCTCTTTTCTTCAACCATCACCTACCAACCCACGTTTTCTTTTTCAAAGATCTGATCTGGGTTGTTGTTGTTTCTCAATGTGAGTGATGCTGACATGCTGAATACTTGAAAAAAGGTGAGATTTTTATCAACAGAAATGAATCCTTCTACTAGGAATACTGTTGGGCCAGGAGGAATGGGAATGGATATACCGATTATGCATGAGAGTGATAGGTATGAGCTTGTTCGTGATATTGGGTCTGGGAATTTTGGGGTGGCTAGGCTTATGAGAGATAAACTCACTAATCAACGTGTTGCTGTCAAGTATATTGAGAGAGGTGATAAGGTTTGACCTTTGTTTCTCTCTGCTTTTTTCCTTAGTGGTTGGTTTTTTAACTCTTTATGGTTTTCTATGTTTAGCTTTGAGGTAGAATTTATTGAGTTTTTGAAGGAATTACATGCATATTGATTTGATTTTCTATGCTTGTTGTTATTGACAGATAGATGAAAATGTTCAAAGGGAAATTATAAATCATAGATCACTCAGGCATCCTAATATTGTCAGGTTCAAGGAGGTTTGTACTCTGTAGCTATAATGCACAGACACCGGACACAACACCGATTGACAAAAGTAATAATTTGAAAAAATGAATAGATTGAACGCAATCACAAGCGTCAGTGTTATGTCGGTGTCCGTTGGTTTCCGACACTAACCTGCCTTTTTATCATATTTCTTCTAACCTTCATATATTTATCTATATTAATCCGTAGTTGTACTACTCATCATACTCGTCAAATATAGGTAATACTTACCCCTACACATTTAGCAATTGTGATGGAATATGCTTCTGGTGGAGAGCTATTTGAGCGAATATGCAATGCAGGACGGTTCAGCGAGGACGAGGTTGTTATCGTATTCCATTCATGGATTTTGAATGCAGTACTGCTGTTGTGGTTAAATTTAGTGACCATTATGTTGTGCTGCAGGCACGGTTTTTCTTTCAACAACTTATATCAGGGGTTAGCTACTGTCATGCAATGGTACAGAATTTCGACACACGTAGTCATTACTTTTACAATAGTCCATTTGCTGCCCAAACAATATAGTAAAATGCCTGACTCGAATATATCTATTTGTATTTCTTAATAAAGCAAGTATGTCATCGTGACTTGAAGTTGGAGAACACGTTGTTGGATGGTAGTCCGGCTCCTCGTTTGAAGATTTGTGATTTTGGGTATTCAAAGGTATACTTTTCTAATACTAGTTTGAAATTTCTTGAATATCAAGCAAAATAATGTGTAATCTTGACTATCTTACTTCTACAGTCATCAGTGCTACATTCACAACCAAAATCTACTGTTGGAACACCGGCATATATCGCTCCTGAAGTTTTGCTTAAGAAGGAATATGATGGCAAGGTACTTTGTAACTTCCATCCTTGGAAGAAAAATCATTTAGCTAGTGATATTCTGAAATTTTCTAATTACATTGTGCAATTAGCTTCTCTTTTTTTTTTTTTTTTTAATACGGATTTTGTTTATGTCTGTACCTAATTAGACTTTTGTTGTTTTCCTGTAAGTTTCAGTTAGTTGACATTTGTTACTTCAACCACCGGTAAATACACTCGTGAAGATTTGTAAATAGTAGATGTTAATGCAGAAGCAATGCTTTCATTTCAGATAGCTTTTTCTTGCTTAAGAATACTTTGTATTAATGTTGTCGCTATGGTCCAGATTGCAGATGTGTGGTCTTGTGGTGTTACCTTATATGTCATGTTGGTGGGTGCATATCCTTTCGAGGATCCGGAGGAGCCAAAAAATTTCCGGAAGACTATTCATGTAACCTTTTGCTACTTCTTTTTAACCAATGTAGCAATAACATGGAATTGCTGTTTTTGAACTTCTGGTTTTTTCTTGCAGAGGATTTTGAAAGTCCAATACTCAATTCCTGATTATGTTCAAATATCTCCCGAGTGCCGTCATCTGATCTCAAGGATCTTCGTTGCAGACCCTGCACAGGTGAAACTTATGCTGCAAAGCACCTCTTTTACTTCTTTTTCATGAAAGATGATAGCATTATCATTCAATTGGAAACTAACAATGTTTTGAAATTCAGAGAATAAGCATGTCTGAGATTCGAAGCCATGTGTGGTTTTTGAAGAACCTTCCGGCCGATCTTGTAGTCGGAAATACAATGAATGACCAGTTTCAAGAGCCTGAACAACCGATGCAGACCGTTGAAGAAATCATGCAGATAATTAGTGAAGCTACTATTCCTGCAGCTGGAACTCATCAGTCTATCAGCCAGTATCTCACTGGTAGTTTGGACATTGATGACGAAATGGACGAGGATGTAGAGACCGATCCGGACCTTGATATCGATAGCAGTGGCGAAATAGTTTATGCAATGTAAGTTGGTATAGAAAACAATGGAAACTGGCTGGTCAATTAAATGTGTGTATCCTGAGTTGTTCAGTGAGTTTTGAAATATGTGTGAGAAAAAGATTTCACATCTTCAAGGAAGGATTCTGTTATGTTTGTGTATATGTTCTGAGCTTGAGAGAAATCCCTCTTACATTGGTGCTTTGTATTATAGGTGTGTTAAGTTGTTATGTTATGATGAAGTTGTTGTCTTTCCTTTTCCTTTGAAGTACTTTTGATCCTTCTTTGGTTTCTCGGTTTCATGCTTATTATAAGGGTGTTGTTCAGTACCCCGGTTTCATGCTTATTATAAGGGTGTTGTTCAGTACCCCAGTGAAGTGAAGCGATCACACCCCTGTTAAAATTCGAAAATGCTCTTTTTCTTAACTCTGAATTTCATTCTTCAACGATCACTTCATGACGGAAACATCCCATTTTCGTCAAAAAGTGGTCCGGAATGTATTCTCCGGATATATTTCAGATTCCAATCTCCAGAATTGCAAGCGGTAAAACGGATTTGGCTGTCAGGTTGCATGAATATCTCTCTTTATGTTAGACATGATCAAAACATCTTATTTTAAAAACCCGAACAAAAATTTCCTTCCATTGTCCCTTGAGATTTTTATTTCAAAACAACATTTTTTTTTCCGGTATTTTGGTATCAAAAGTAAGAATTTTAGATAATATACATGTATTACAGTACTCATTGTTGTATATCATCTAATTAATTTGGTTGAACAATGAACATTGCATGACAAGATTAATCGACAATATTCTTAAAATGTTGAAACATTTTAAACCATCTCTAAATCATGAAATGTGATGTTAGATTTTTATTAACAAAGATCCGTGATAATAGAATATATTCCAATTTTCTAAATTCACTCTTTGGGGTGAGTTTTTGTTAGTGTAGAATATATTCCAATTTTCTAAATTCACTCTTTGGGGTGGGGTGAGTTTTTGTTAGGTGTCACTCTTGGGATGAATTTTTGTTGGTGTTTGAAATTGTTTCTGTTTTATAAGAATTTTAAAATTTGGAATCTAGAATAATTTTTGAAATTCCGTCAAAATGCGTAAGCAATGAGTAATGCCCTATTTCCAAAAAAGTATTGCAACATGTAGGTAAGCCTTTGCATCTTGTTGTGTTCTATACTCACCAGCTAAACAAATATATACGGTCTCTTATCCTGACACGCTGACAAAAAGGAAAATTGAAACAGAAAACCATAACATGCCTAAAGATAAACAAATAACGACATGTATGAATGTTATCTACTAATATAATACTACTGTTAATTACTGTGACTATATTTTATTGTATAATAATTAAGTCTGTCAGCATTTACATCATGATTATTTATGGATATGTTAGTTAATAATTCATCTACATGCTTCTTTAAAAAAAAAACCTTAAAAAATGAAAGAAAACTCTAGAAGAAAGAATTAAAAATTAATTTTCAACTACAAAAGTTTGAAGTAGTTTTTCATTCCAATCACAATTATCTATTCTTCTAGTACAAAGCAAACCAATTTGATTCTTGTTTGAACAAACAACCCTACAATTTGTTCATATCGGTTCAAAATTTAGTACATGCTCCAATGTCATATTAATCAAAAAGGAAAAATAATAACAAAAACATTTACCCTTTCTCCACAAGTTTGAGAAGCATGACAAGACTAAATACTTATTCTTATACAAAAAGGATGAATCGCTACTGACATCAATTTAATGCTAATCTACCTGATTATCTGGATCATTCAACAAAATCTTATCAGCCATTCTCATGACAAATAGCCAAGTATAGCAGTCTACATCTTTTCTCAACAGTGAATTCTAATTTCAATTAAATTCTCAATGTACTGTTTGAATTTCCAAGCTCTTCTTCATTATGTGAGAATTTTTGTTTCCTGTATCACAAAGGAATTAGATGTCAATGTCACTAATGAATAACATTTTAAAATGGTATATTACATGCAAACCTATGGTTAAATGCCAGAGTTAATAAAACAGAATTAAGATACATTGGTATCTTCATGACAAACATACTAATATTTGCAGAATTACGAGAGAACTTCATTATATTGGTTACTTGGCGTATTACTTACTAGAACTATTATTATTCTTTTATTTTATCAGTCAAGTTTAGTAGACTAAAATACTAAACAATCTAATACTTCCTCTGTCCAAAAATAAGTGTCACTTACGAAAAATAAGTTTTTCCTAAAATAAGTGTCTTTTTACTCTTTCAATACAACAACAATTAAGCCATAATGTTATATCAAATACTATAATTCTATCTAGCTCATTAATCTCAAAATCTTTCTATCTAGCTCATTAATTTCAAAAAAAATCTTAATTGGTTGGTATTGTCTTCTCAATCCTATTGAAATAATTTGACTCCGCCCCTACAGGAGAACAATCCGGGTTCATGAGAACCTATTGAAGAGTTTCTATATAACCTAACATGATAGGCATGAAGAAATCTTTCCAAGAATTTACTCAATCCAGTGACATGTGCCAGCGCCAGAGAAGTATATGACGCCTTATCCTTACAACTTGGTAAAGCCGTATCTTTAGATTCTCTTAATGAATTGCCTAAGTCCAAGGCTTGTGAAGCAATTGTGGTGGTTGAGACCGTCTCTTGAAGTATGCTATTGCTGACTTCATTCAGTTAAAACATCCTTACACGGTGCAAAAGGTGGTAGAACCATTTGCCGAGGTAATGCGTCTTCTTCATGTAGTCCCTCATTTCATAGTAAGTGATTGGGATTATTTGTCAGTTTATTCTAGAAGGGGTTGTTCAAACTTCAAGGCATGGGGATTAATCTTCGCATTTATTTGAATGCAACTCGAGCTTGATACAAGTAGGTTTAGTTGAGCTCGTGCATTTCCGCTCAATTTCCATAATGCATAACATTTAATCATAAACGAAGAAACAAATTATAGCTGATGTGCAAACTACCGAGGATATAAGTTGTATGATTTAGAAAGAATATATGAAACTTACCACTGAAATGGACTTTGCAACCTTGTACCATAGCTCAGGGGATTAACTAACTCTCAGACTCTGACATCTTCAATACTTTAGGTCTTCTATACCACAATATTGCAAACCATAGAGCCCTCAATAAAACTCCATTTGCAAAGTGAGGAATTAGTATACGTCCCCAATAAGGGTAATATGGACCTGGCAATTTGATCAGTGTGAAGAGAATTGCAATTGCAATTAAATGCCATGGAACTTCTGCATCCTGAAAATCACGCATGCATAGATATAGTAAAAGAGGAAGATCAAATACCGTAAATGGGGAGGGAGGAGTATCAGATTGAGTTTCTCATTTATTTTCCAATACTTTAACTGGTAAAAATTTCCTCAAAAACATTAACACCAGTGTAAGTTCCAAACAAGCCTGGCCCAAAAAATATGGCACACATATAGTTTTACTTTTATCTTTCGAAAGGCAAATGTTAGTGGTAACTAGTTAGTTTGTTAGGGGAGAGAGAATCCGCTAGCAGCACAGATCGAATCTCAGGCCTCATTCTTAATACTCCATTAGTGTTCCAACCTTCAGATTCAGAATCTATCTTGGAATTCAACATGCAATCTTAATGTTGGAAGACATAATTAAAGAACATCAATTGTAGCCATAATGTTGTCATGTTAAATAACTGCAAAGTTAAACTTCAAAAGAAAGTGGAGCAAGCTCAATTGTCAGCAACTCAAGATACGGAGGTAACGTAGTGGTTCAAATTTTCAATAAGTTTTTTTAAAAACAAAGTATCTATGTTTGAGCATCATGTCTGTTTCTTTTGTGGTAAACTCAGAGTAGTCATTCCCGGATAGCAGTGCGGAGCGGCCAACCCCAAAAGTTAGATAGCAAGATAGCATATAGCAGGAGGATGACTTCTGCATTTTTTGGACAAATTACATAAAGCTATATTTAATGTAAAACTAAACAAATAAATAACTCAACTCAAAATATTCATAAATCATAGTACACATGACTCTTGAAGTGCATAAACGAGACTATGAAGGAAGGTTAAGTTTGAGTCCCATCTGAAATTTGATTGAAGAACTCAAAATTACCCTTAAAACATTGTAAATTTAAGGGGTAATTTTGGTTTTTCAAAGGGGAAAAGATTAGCGGGCCAGAAACCGCTCTGCTATCCCGCTATTTATCCTATAGAGGCCGCTGTAGTGTTCTGCACCACTCCGGGTCGGGAACCGCTATCCCGCTATTTATCCTATAGAGGCCGCTGTAGTGTTCTGCACCACTCTGGGTAGGGAACCGCTATCCCGCTATTTATCCTATAGAGGCTGCTATAGTGTTCTGCACCACTCTGGGTAGGGAACCGCTATCCCGCTATTTATCCTATAGAGGCTGCTATAGTGTTCTGCACCACTCTGGGTAGGGAACCGCTATCCCGCTATTTATCCTATAGAGGCCGCTATAGTGTTCTGCACCACTCTGGGTAGGGAACCGCTATCCCGCTATTTATCCTATAGAGGCCGCTATAGTGTTCTGCACCACTCTGGGTAGGGAACCGCTATCCCGCTATTTATCCTATAGAGGCCGCTATAGTGTTCTGCACCACTCTGGGTCGGGAACCGCTATCCCGCTATTTATCCTATAGAGGCCGCTATAGTGTTCTGCACCACTCTGGGTCGGGAACCGCTATCCCGCTATTTATCCTATAGAGGCCGCTATAGTGTTCTGCACCACTCTGGGTCGGGAACCGCTATCCCGCTATTTATCCTATAGAGGCCGCTATAGTGTTCTGCACCACTAAGGCTCTTCCCATAGAGGTTGTCCTCTGCTATAGCAGGATAGCACCGTTATTGGCTGCTATTAACTACTCTGGGTAAACTATTCTTTTATTAAAAAAAAAAAAACTTAAAGTAAAATCCAACTAATTTATCGAATATCTATTCTAGATTATAAAATAAGGCATAGCCAATGATTTTACCCTTAGCCGTGGAGACAACTCCAATGCAGTCTGATTAAGGATCCCAGCAACAGCAGCTCCAAGGAGAATCGGAACAGGAACAAGAACAAGCTTCCTTTGACGTGCGCAATAGGATAACTCGCTGATGGAAGTAACTGTAAACACAGGTACATAAAGATATTTGACAACAGCCAAAGTAAGATCGATAACAAGTTCAATGAAGTTTCCCAGTGCAGCGTTCCAAGGGAAATTCTTCACTGGCTGAGGAGAATTGTCCCAAAGCTTACGCGCTTTGTTAATCAACCGGTCAAATTGCAGTTTTCTATCATCATCTGATGAATGTGCAGCAGACATATTCATAGCACATGAGGTTTTAGGTCTTATCTTCTGAGATGCATGAAATGGCTTAATACCTAAACCTAGTGCACCCTGCAATAGCGAAAACGAGATTTTCGAGGTAATGAAAGAAATTATTAAACCTAAAGAAATTGTAAAAGAGAAAGTTGGAATACCTTGAATCTGAGAAAAGGAGGTTGAGTTAGGAAGGGGAAACAAGTGGAAGTGGAAGATAAGAGTTGAGACATTTTTGGAAGGAGAATTCAAATTGAAATTCAATGAGAAATAATTAGTAGAACATTGAGCAGTTTCAACTCTGTAATGATCTTCCGTCTCTACCAATGTGGAGAATGAATTCTGTAAACGTGATAATCAAAGCGATAGATTTTTATGGCGTTTGCATAATGTTTTTGGGGAATTTATTTATATTTTTTTGGAATAACCTCTTAAAAGTTTTTAAAATAGATTGTGGGTTAATGGGGCAGTAGTAATTCAATGAGGTGGTCAAATGAAAATTTTATTGGATCACTTCTCAGACACCCGTGCTAGCTGTTGCCCGGTGCATTAATTGTAGTGTAGTGTTTTTTGAACGATTAAAGAAATTTGAAGTTGAGAAGTTTGACCAAATTACATATATAAAATGAAAATTAACCATTTTAAATTTTTTTTTACTAATAAGATATTAGTAATATGAAAATTAGATTCTAAGTTAAAATAATGATTTATAAAAAAAATTTAAGATAGGTCAAGAACACAATAACAAAATAGAGCCAAGTATTAAATTAACTTTTTTTTTTATGAAATTAAATAATTAAATGTTAAAAATTTTAATGGATTAATAATAGAATTCGTAAAATAATAATTTTGGATGGCAGTGGGTCTCAAACACATGATCTCAAGAAAGAAATAGAACTTCTTTACCATCAAACCACAAGATTCCTTGCACAAATGAATGCATCAGTAGACATTTTACACTTTTTCAAAAAAATATCACCTATACATACTCAATATCTATAAATTAATTAAAGGGGATGCAGTAAATATGCTCATGTTACTTTTGAGTGCTGGCTTCATCCTGCTCAATCCAGAACAAGGCTTTGTAAGGATGAGACCGAATGCACCAGAAGAGTGTGCTTTTTAGCCCATTGTATGCTTCTACTGATTCTGCTTTGCCTTCACCTATATCATATTCAAATTCACGTACTGCTTCTTCAATGGATCCATTCATATTGAGCTCTCCGTCCAGTTCGATACAATCCATGTTGACACCGCCTTTAACTCCATCTGCAGCATCTTCTCCAGCAGGGGGAGCCGTGTGGCCAACTCAGTCTCATGCTGCAGTCCCTACATTTCAGATGCCGAGAAGCAGATTGAAAACTACATTGAATGCTAGAGATGACACTGAGTTTCTCGAACTTGAAAATCGCTTCATGCAGAAACTAATGATTGAAGAGATGACAACTCTTTCATTTCCTACAAAAGGCTTGTCGGTGTGAATTCTACTAACCTCAAAAAAAGACATTCTCGGTTCCCAGATACAATCTCCAACATCAACTCACGTGCATCCTAATGTGTCTCAGCAACTTTGGGGCTTTTCTTCCAACTTTACCAATTCAAATATGATTGGATCACCACAGGTCACTGTTGATCCATCTATGAATTCAAAAAATGATGCTTGGTTGAAGCGAGTCAGAGCTTTATCAAGTGCAGCAACATGGGGAGCTTTAGTTCCAAGCTTCTTTCTGCTACCTCAGTTGCTATGGAGCCATATACTAACTTCTCTAGTTGGGGCTCCCCGGATGGAAAATTAGACTGATCCATCAGTGGTGATGAAACTGATTAAGAAGAGGGTGTCTTATTCTTTCAGCTTTCAAAACCAAAGTAGCAATGAGCAAGATCTATTACTATTATCAAGCAAGGAATCATGGGTATATTCAATTGTTAAGGATGCTCCAACAACGGAATGGGATCAACATTGTGTAGGAGTGTAAGATCAACTGCAATGTCGTAGTTCTGATATGGTTTTGTAATTGCAGGAGCAGTTGTACATGGAACATGAGCAGATAGATTATCCCTACAATTGGGTATCTAAATTGTTAATTCTGTCTCAAAAAATATTTTATTCGCATTTTTTCTCCTATCAGCCAAAATATTTGCCCACATATTTGCTTCACAAAAATTATGAAAAAGCTTGAAGTCCCAACAAAGAGGAATCTTAAGAACCAAAGAGTTAAGAGAGTCTCAAATATCGAACTTAAATTGTCCCTTGAAGTTGCAAAGTCAAACTTTTACCATAAGTAGTTATATTTTGAAGTTGCAAAGTCAAACTTTTACCACAAGTATTTTCATGTGTCTTTCAGTAGAGTTATCATTGTGGTGTTTAAAATAAAATCCAGACTAAACAAGTTCTCTGAACAGTAGGAAAAAAAAACAATGCAAGATAGTCTCAGCTACATTAATTAATAATACACATTGGACATGTTGAAGTTACATTATGCTTCCTATCTATCAAAACACCCAAGATCACCATGGTTCATCAATTTTGAAATCTCACTCCATCGTGTATCTGTCATTAGTTCGCTTCCAAATTAAAGTATGCATAATCCTATCGAGCCGATTGGAAAAAAAATTAAAGGTAAAGTTGAATTTATTGAATTTTCATTCCACATGATGATATCGACATGAACACAACATTAGCAAAGGCAAGCCTTGCAGGTTTATTGAGCAAACAGACATTATTGAACTAAAACAGGAACATTACAACAAAATGGAGCAGCAAAATGAGGGGCATTCCCCAACCAGATTTTAGAACCTAACCTCTTAGCAAACCCAACAGGGCTATAAGCATCATCGTTCAAGTGCCTCCTAATAAACTAATTTGAAAACAATCAAGCTGGTGCATGATCACCAGATACATGGCTGCGGCCTTGTAAATGAAAATTCATAATTTTAAAATGTTTCAACTAGACTATTCATTATTAAGTAGCAGCTATAATATAAGACCTCTAGCCGAGACATTGAGTCTGCACCACCGTTCGCCACAAATGCCAATAGAACCAACAGATGAAAAGAACCATTTATAAGTTTACACAGAAGAATGAATGCCAGAGAAAAATTGGGGAAAATCAAAACATCTCAGGCTCACTCGTGTTGGATAAGATGATTACTAACTCTTAAGGAAACAGAGGCAGGTAATTGAGCCCCAAATTTTCTGGAAATCCCATTATCAAGTTAAGATTTTGTAAGGCTTGACCAGAAGCTCCCTTCACTACGTTATCAATCTGCAACAGCATATCAACATACTTAGAATTCAAGTAACCGAACATATCAATCTAAACATAGTATAATAAAGTAACCCAATTACTTCCCCGTATAACATACCACAGATATAATGATTGCTCTTCCAGGAATTCTGTCGGGGAAAACATTGATTAAACAATAATTTGATCCTTTAACACTATGAGTTCGAGGAATGACACCGTTTTCCAACAGTACAACAAATTCTTCATCCTGAAATCACCAAAAAAATAAATAACAGAAAAGTAAGAAAGGGAAAAACAGTCAAATTCTTCATCACATTGAGATAAAAAGTAGTGAAATAAAAGGATAAACCTGATATGATTGTTTCAGGTGTTGGTACAAGTCCTCAGTTTTTACTCCTGGAGCCATTTCCACATAAATAGTTGATTGCATACCACGGCTCTGAAAAAGGGAGAAGAGAAACATTTGTCAGTTTACGTGAATAAAAGATCAATGAATAAAAGATTACGAAAGATAGAGCTCATAGAGCTACTCTTACCATTGGTATCAGGTGTGGGGTAAAACTAATGGTTACTTTTGAACCGGCAGCATCTGCGAGTCCCTGTTCGATTTCTGGAGCTGTAGTCCAAATAAGATGATTTTATCTATTTGAGAATCACTAACAAGATATATAATAATAACTAAGACAACAATTTAGCAATAAACAATTTTGAAAAAAGTTATCCACTCAGTGATTAGTTGGGCAGGAGTCTGTAATACTTGAACGGCATAAATCCGGTTATACCAAGCAAACTAAACTTACCATGGCGATGCCGAGTAACACCATAAGAGTTCATTCCCTCGGTTACTTCAGTAAACAATAAATTTTCTTTCGCGCTTCGCCCTGCAATGAGAATCAAGTAATAAAACAACAATTAAACTATATGCTTGTTCTGAGAATGTTGTGATATACTTGTAATAAAATACAAAAGATGTGAATCCAATGTCTAACCTGCTCCACTAACACCTGACTTAGCATCAACAATAATATTACTAGTCTGAATAAGATTAGCCTGCAAGACCAAGAAAACTTAGATAGGAGAAACATAAAACAAAGGGGGTATAATAAAAGACCTCAAGCATCATAAAATTAATAACTACATAAAACTCTTTCTCGAAATAGGAATCATATATCTAAGTCTAATTCCTAGACAATGCTTCCATGTGTAAAAGGTTGACAGATTTGATAAACAAGTGTAGAATAGGTGCACATCCAACTTTGAATGCACAAATGCATAGCTCTTCCTTTCTGAGCCATCAGATTAAATAAGTCTTTCCCAGTCCATTTAATGCATAAATACTACACCTCTCTTTAGGACCTCTATTTCAATAAATAATTACATTACAACCTACTTAATTGAATCAAAATCATCACTGAAAGACAAAAATATCATCTTTCAATCTCCCTGGATATCAGCAAGATGCATGATAGCACCCGAGAAGAGAAGATTAATTCAAAGAGACTAGTAGTGACTAAGTTACTAGTGAGGTGTTTTTAGTAATCGTAGGATGTCTAAGAAATAAGAATATTTTATTACTAATTTGTAATAAAGATTTTGAATAATATCTTCTTAATAAAGATATGATTCAATAAAATCTCCTTAGTTATAGGAATATTATATTAAGTGATTTATAGTAAAGATTTTATGAATAATATCTTAATAAAGATATGATTCAATCAGGTCTCTTTAGTATTATACAAGAGTAGAGAATATGACATAATAGTTTTCTGATAGAGTCAAAGTAGAATTTCTCTCTGTTGTATCGGAGCTTGGCTCTGGGAGTAGTTAGAGAAATTCTCTACTACTATTATCGTTCTAATATCAATAAAGTATTATTTGTTTAAATTGCGATTGATTTTACCATCTCTTTTCCTCTAATATCTCTAATTTCGGTTACGATTCCATTGGTCTCTATTAATGCATCTCCTACATCAAGTAATACATTGAACTCTAAAGTCAAGCCACAATGCAAAGACAAGTAGATAGAAGTCACTGTCAAAGAACTATTGGAAGACATCATAATTGTATACTGTTTTTTTTTTTTTGCATCAAAATCTGCTACCAAAATTTATAAAGAAATGAAATTTCACTTATTCTAAATGTGTGAGGTTTATAAAAAGAAACAAGTATGCCAACCTTTATCAGTGGAACAAGAGGAAGTTGAATGGAAGTTGGATAACAACCAGGATTAGCAACTAGGCGTGCATTCTTTATTTCCTCCCTTAAAATTTCTGTTAATCCATAGATAGCTTCTTTCTGAAAAGTAAATAGATAAACTCAGCATGAGGAATGTGGAAAAACAAAAAGATAGCTGGGTTTTAAGGAAATCACATTTGAGTTTTGTTTTTTTCATTAGAGAATTAAAAAAGAAAAAATCAACTTGTGTTTCACAATTCACTTCATATGTGTGAACAAAAACCAAAATAACCAGATCAAATTCAAAAAGTGAAGGGGTCTTGTTTCATCAAATATATACCTTAGAGCTTAAACGAGGTTCAGTGGTTTTCTAAGTAAGCTTCGATGAATTAAGGATCTGTTTGGATTTACTTATTTGAGCTTATCTACTCACATATGCACTTATGAGACTGTTTTGGAGAGTTCATAAGTTGTTTTCAGCTTATTTTCACAAACTCTTGATGATAGAATATGGTTTATATGAAAACGGTTTGAGTTTAGTTTATATTTGTAATAGTAATAACTTATGTCTTATATAAAAGGGCTTATGCTATAAATTGTTAACTACACTGTTTATCAAAACATAGCCTAAAAAACAAATGAAAATCCTATTGACAATGTGCTTTGTTGATGAAGAAAACTAAAAGTTAACCTAGATAAACGAGACTCTTTTGTAGTAGAAGAGGACAAGTACAACCTGCAAATCTGGTGCCCTGTGTGGCTGACCATACCACTCTTCATACTCAGATACATCTCTTAGACGAAAATCCTACAAAATACATGTTTACAATTCTGATATGAAGAAAACTTTCCTTTAATTATAATGAAAACAATCTTTGAATAAAAACAAAGAGACAGCAGTTATTCAAAGCTTACTGCAGAAAGATCAACAATCTTCAAGTGCTTCGGAAGGCCTTTAATTATTTCCTGGAAGAAAGAAAGAAAACTAAGGAATATTTTTAAGCATTAAATTTACACTCTATCTCTTGCAGCATATCTTTTCTTCTAAGAAAGGTAAGCTTACTCATCTGCTCACTTGGTCAAATCATGGAATTATGAAACACAAAAGACATAAGAATGAACCTGCGTAGTTCCATGAGGTAAACAACAGAATACAGCATCTACATCAGAAAAATCTGCATCCTTTATTGCAATCAAATCTGGCAAGTTCTGCAAAGAAGTCAAAATTTGTAATCTATGCAACAAAGCATCAACATATCATAATTAGGACATGAAGATAGCAGAAGAAAAAGATGATTAAAAGTTTGAAATTAAACCACCCATACTTGTGTGCCCAGATGAGGGAATACAGATGAGATTGTCTGTCCAGCTTTCCTATCAGCGGTCATCAGTGCAACCCCAAAGTGTGGATGATTTGCCAAAAGCCGAAGAATCTAAGAAAAAATAATAACAACTTCTTAACAAAGTTACACCGAATTTAAACTGATACTAAAACAAAAATGAATGACTTCACAGCTTGAGTACACTACATGTAGAGTGGTAGTGTATAATAATTGGAATTTAAGGCACATTACAGTTTACACGTAAGTTGTAACAAAAATGCAATGGACAAATTTAAATCATAACTCTAGAATCATACGGAGCCAAATTGTCAGTAGAAAATCAGTTTTACTCGCATCATTTTTCAATCTTTCCACATACTATTCCAAGTACACCTTAAGGTAGCATTTGGTTTAAAGGGTTAGAATGGAAAGAAACAGCATGCATGTTTTTTACTATACAACAACCAAACCCTTTTGCAGTTAGGTGGGATTTCGTTACATTAATAACAAAACACCATTGTAACATATGAATTTGCCCTGCGTTTCATGTATTTTAAACATAAAAGACATAAGATAGGTACATTTTTGTTCTATTATAAAGGGAAAACCGAGCCAAACCCCACATTCTACTGTGTTCTAACTTCTGTGTACACCACTATCAAGAGCATTATGTTTAAATATTTATACATCAATGCATAAGTGATAAAAAAAATAACATCATTACCATTAAACAAAAAATTGAAGATGGGTTAACATCTACAAATTATAACCGCTCTATAAGCTTCTTCATATTTTGATGCTGCTGTAGGTATGTTTTCATTTTCAAGTTCAACTCTATCAAAAACATCTCTCTCAATGCATGTGACCAAACAATCATTCAACACTATATGGTTGTACATTTGATTCTCCACAAAATTTATAGGAGAGAAACTCCTTTCATGGGGCAAGACATTAAGTAGGGACAAATTTGAAAAGATAAAATAAGTAGAATAAAAAGTAAAAAATAAAATCAGTGCAGCCTAGGTTGATACTTCATCGAAGATGCCAACACTTGCATAACACTGGCACGTGTAGTTATATTCAATCACTTGTATTTCCTTAAACTATCGATGGTGTCTACAACTCTGCATGTCGTGTGGTTCTTAAATTATCACTAGTGTCTATGTACCAGTGCCGTGTTCGGTGAATTAGGTGGTTCATAGGCAGAGGAAGCTGCCCTCAATTGACAAGCTGTAGATCCATACAATACAATATGTAGGTTACCTCAGAACCAGTGTAGCCACTTGCTCCAAGAACACCAACACGCAGATTCTTTTGAGAAGTTGCTATACCACATTTGATCGAACACTTACTACGCAACTTCACATTCTGTTGCTTTATCAAATCCTGAATACCAACAACAACAACAACAACATTGGGAATTTTACTAAGGATGAAAAGATAAGAACTTTGATAGAATCAAAATGAAATTGTATAAACAAGTAGCCAGAACAATAAGAAATCAACAAAACATGCAATAATGAATGAACGATTTTGCAGCAAAGATCGCATTTTTAAAATAAAAATGAAACTAAATTGATTACCTTGTTGGAAGAGTGAGCTCTGTTAAAGAAAATGGAGCTGAAAGCAGTGGCACTCATCTTGAGAGACAGAGACACGAACAAAGACAGAGACAGAAGGATTCCAATGTTGTTAACAGAACTTGTTTTTTTTTTAGTTATTAGTATCAATTTTTAAACTTAAAATCTCAACCCTAAATACTTTTTTCTTTTTTTAAAAAAAGTTTTAAATGAAGGTTTAATTATTTTTTATTTTGAGAATTTCTTACTAGATTTTTTTGGATCTCTCACGCACCTCTGAATTGACAAAATTGCTCTCTGCTTTTGTAGATATATTTGCGTGAAAATATTCCGTAGATGCACATACGAAACGCTCCGTAGGTACACCTGCGGAATAAATCCAAAATCAAGAAACCAGAAAAACAACGAAAAAAGAAACATTCATTGATTAAAATCGGCATTACATCAAAATTTCAAACAAAAAATTAAATACTACATCTAAGAAATTACAACAGTCAAAACAATTTCATCTGATCCATGCATCATTTGAATGACATAAATGTCGTTTTTCACTTCATCCCACCAACGTTTCGTTTCTCCGGTCTCAAGTGAGGTCTTTGTTCTAAGCCTTTGAATCATTCTGATGACTTCGTCAGGTTTGTACCCCCCTCTAACCAAGACATCAGAGCCCTTTATAGTTGGTCCAAAGAATGGATGTGCCAAAATTTCATCTGGATCGGGGGTTTGAGAGGAGAAAAAACAACATGCCCGTCCCTTTTGAAAATAATTTGTTCAGGAGCGGGTCGCTTGGATGATGACCGCTGCCATGATGATGGCCTAGGAGATGCCATGAACTAATTCTCTTGAGAATTTTTTGTGTTTGTGTGTAATACAACACTAGAAACTCTAACTTTATAGAAAATTTTGGTGAATATGGACCACACATTCTTTATCACAGAACGTTTCGTAAATATATCCACGGAAGTATCTTAGATATTTTGCTTTCGTAGGTGTACCTATAGAAAAAACCCATAATTTTCAAAATTAGAGTCTTCCGTAGATACATCTAAGAAACTTTCCCTGCTATTTTTTTAATAGAATAGAATAATACAGCAGTAGCAGTAGAAGGAAAAACCCATAAGCACATAAACTAATACTTGACAAAAAATGATTATATTGCAATGTTAAGGAGTGCATATATTACACTTTGAAACTAGAAAATACATCAAAAGAACTATCGCCGGCTAAATCTATTGATGGTTCCAATTTTGACTTTTTCTTATTCGCTTCCTTCTCGATGTTGTTCAATCTTTCGAATTCGTGCATCTTATCAACAAAAAGATTCGGCCACGTCTCGGCATCTTCGGTATGATGAAGATCCCATTCCGGTGACGTAGGTGATATGAGACATCTCGGTTTCAAGTAAACTTACACAAAGTGATTCGCTTTTGAAAGCCATCTAATACACATGATGCGAGCATTTGAATTTTTAGGCGGTGTTGCATGGAGTGGGGAAAAGGTTTCCGAAAAACCATAATGCGTCAAGTTAATGCACACCATATCATAGGCGCATGCAATAAGATGTCCCATTTCCGGGAATTTCATCCATTTTGACACCAGTGCGTAAGGGCCCATCCAAGGCATAAGAGCTTCGTTAACCACTTCAAATTTAGCTTCCTCTCCATATAACCGCGTGTATGATTCTTTACGCGTCTTCAACTCTTGGAATACTTAAGGACGGACAACCGTATGGCTACCCTCTCCATTACCAAGCAACACCGAGACGGCTCGGTAACCGTAATTCCCGTCCCCCGCAACATCTACAATTCGCTCGATGTAAGGGTGCTTAAAAATCGACATCTCTTTGATGAATAGAATTTTCGGTGGAATAAACATCTCTTTGATAATTAGAATTTTGAGTGGAATAGGTGCCGGAGGCAGTTTGTTTATGCGAGCTCCTTCGTTTGAACTTTTTTGAGACTTTTGAGATTTAGGAGTCGGTGAGTCGGGAAAAAGTTTATCGACATGCTCACAATAAGAAGGAGACCGTGTAGTCGAGTTGTCATTCGGTGTAGGCTTCAACTTCTTCGGAGCATCCTTTGTCTTAACCAGTTGAGACGACGGTTTCATGTCGGTTGTTTCGGGATATCCAATCTTCCGCAATTGTTCTTTGATGTGGAGTTTCATGTTGTCATCGGTCTTCGAAAACCTCTCTTGTATCGCTTCCAATTAGGAAGTAATGGAGATATTCAATATTTCTCCTTCGACGCAGCCATCATCATCAAAACTAAGTCTTTTCCAATGAGGGGTAACTTCGTCCATTCTTATTGGCTCACTCAGTCTCGCTTTTTTAGCAATAACACATGCACACGAGAGACCATACATTCTAGTAATAGTGCAACCGCACTTTACACTATAAAAACGGACAATTTCACCTCGTTTGGACTCGTGAAAAATATAGTTTAACCTGGCCTGAGACACATTGCCGATCAATTGAGAATAAAGAATTTTGTCCCGAAATCGATGTTCCAACACCGTAATTCTCTGACAAAATATGGTTTGTATATCATTATGTTGGTTTTTGATCATGAGATTTACGGTGTCTCAATCTCGACACAAGTCACCCTTGCTATTAGCCAACCAATTTTTCAAACTAGCATGTGCCGATTCAACTCCATTGGTGGTTGTATTCCCAAGGTGTCGGAAATTATCGGTCCACGCACACACAAACTTCTCCTCCACCTTATCAAGAATGGTGCTTTTAACATATTTCGATAAATTCGGATACTTTTCACACACTTTCCAAAATTGAAAGACGGAATCGGCGTATAATTCTTTTGTCGAAGAATTTGCAATACGAGTCCATGCATCCATTATTTGTTCAACAATCATACTGGGCTTCACCGATTTTCCATGTTCGATCTCTACTTGTTTCGTCTCGGCCGCAGGTTTAACCTTACTTCTCACATTACATGTTATGTGATATCGACAAAGTACTGCATTAGAAGAAGGAAATACATTTGCCACCGCATTCATCAAAGCGGTATCGCGGTCTGTAATAATCGTCTTGGGCATCTCGACTTATTCCTTCAAAAGTGACCGACATAACTCTAATGCCCACCTAAAATTATCCTCTTTTTCGCACTCTAAAGAAGCAAAACCAACAACGTATGTCTTATCGATAGATGTAACACCTACCATCTCAAATAACAGAAGTCGATAATTGTTTGTCTTGTAGGTAGAATTAAGAAGGAGCACTGTCAGGAAAGTGTTAAACAACTTTATCGAATCCGGATGAGTCCAAAAAATATCTTGGACCGTAACCCCATTGTCGCAAGTTCTGTACCGCGACACGTATTTGTTATCATCCAACATCTTCAACAATTGTTGCATCTCACTTCTATCTCCCCTAATAACCTTATTATTGCGGTACTTGATGTTATACACTTGCCTTATATTTGATACGTTATCGGGTTCCTTCTGTTTCAATGTGGCAAGTATATTTTTTGGTTGGACAAGATTCAAAGACATGTCATTAATACATGTCTTTTCTTCCGGTTTGAGCCGACATACACTAGGATGTCCTTGTAATTTTCCGCACATGTCATGGTTATGTAAACCACAAATAACACTAAATCTCCACTTCTTGCTAGCCACCATGTAATCACGAATTTTAAATGGACACTCACATTTTCTAGTACATGTGTCATCTCTTTTAAACTTCCTTAGAGGAGGATGGTATTTCCTGCTTCTTTCACACAACATTGTTACGAAAGCATTTTTTCTTGCCATACCATTATCTGATCTTTCTATTACCCCACCAAAACCAAGGTCAGTTGCATTCCTACGAATCCATGTGAGCATGCTTTCACGATCATCAAACTTTTGCTTATTATTAAAGTCACCGCCGACATCTACCGTCTTTACGACTACCCCTTCAACATTCGGAGAAACATCAACTGAATGAACTAATTTTCTTGAGATATTATTAGGGTACACCATACCTATTCGTAACCAGTAATAAAAATAACACAAAATTACAAGTCTGCTGCAAATAAACAACACAGAAACCTTTCGTAGATGCGCCTACAGAACGTGTTCATCTTCAACACGTTCCGTATATGTACCTTCGAAAGCAGCATAATTTTTTTTGTAGAAAATTCATGCATAATATGGACAATGCAATGGATAAAGATGACTATTTACCTGAAATTGAGTCTTCTCTTGCTCCCTTTGATTTGTTTCACAAAAACGTTGGAGCTTTGGAGTGGAAAATGATATTGATGAGGTAAGATTTTTTAGGGTGGTGAGAGTGAGTGTTGAAGAAGAAATGTGAAAATAGGGGAGTGATCATGCTGGTTCAAACTATATCAGATGCTCCCGTAGGTACATCTACAGAATATTCTGGCGCTAAACCATTCTGTAGATGTACCTACGGAACAATCCCTGAGCTGCATTTATTTGTAGTTTTTTTCCAACAAACACTAGTTTAAAATGCTTCCATAGATGCACTTACGAAAAAGAACAAATTTTTTAAACCTTGGTGTTTATTGTTAATTGCTTGAGTTTGTTGTTTTGTCCAAAAGGATGGGAATGATATTGACTAAATTGTCAAAGGTACTCAAACTCTTTTCTAATCTCTTTTACTTTTGTGTTAAGTATTTTAAAGCTTTTCACTTGTTTATGGTTTTGTATTGTTAAAGTTTAACCAAACCCCCTTTGTTTTTTTAAACCTTGGTACTAAGAGTAGAATTATTCCCGGTGAAACTATTATTAGTCCATTGACCTTTGTATTGTTAAAGCCAGGTCTTTTTGTTTTGAAACTTTGGTGTTAAGAGAAGAATTATTCTCGGTGAAACTTCTCCTAACCCATTGACCTTGTATTTTAAAGCTTGGTCTTTCTGATTTGTTTTAGTCTTGTTAAGTATTTTAAAGCTTAACCTTTTAAACTTATTAGGTATTTTAAAGCCTAATCCCCTTTTTAAACTTGTTAAGTATTTTAAAGCTTAACCCTCTTTTAAAAAACTCGTGAGTATTTTAAAGCTCACACCTAAAAAGATTTTGGCCACTTTGGCCCCCTTTTTTCCTTTTTAAAAAGAGGAACTACAAAAGCTCTGACTTCCCTATTGCACCTAAGGGGTATGTAGGCCTAAGATGCGATATCTTATCGAGCTCACTTTCAAAAACTTCTCTTCCCATCCCCACCCTCTATTTCAAACAAGTTTTTCACATAGGATTTTCAAAAAGGGCATGTATAAACAAAAAATAATAACACAAAAACAAAGAGGTTCCCATGGAGTACTGTAACATCCCGATTTTATTAATATTTTTATTAATTATATTAGTAATTATACTATTTGGTATTTTTAATAATTATTTATTTATTTAGTTATTATGTGATATAATAATTATTTGAAATATTTAATTGTATGTGTGTTTGTGCTATTTGGGTTAATTAAGTTGTATGAGAGATATAGTTAATTGGGCCTTAGTAGTAGAAACGTAATAGATGGATTATGGGTTAAGCCCATTAAGAGAAAAGAGATAGTAAGAGGAGAAAATTAGGGTTTTAGAGTTGGAGTCTCATAACTTATTTTTGGGGAGAAAGGAAAAATAGAAAAGAGATGAGAAAAAAGGGAGGAGCACTTGAGAGAAGAAGAAAATTATGGAGGAAGCCTTACTTTTCGCAGCAAGTTTCAACATAGAGTCACCTTGGCAAGTCGGACATATCTCTCAATCCAACCGTTGGATCGTTATGGTACTTGGACAGAACGTTCCTAACTCATAGAGGTAAGTTCTGACCGGAGCGATTTTGATTTTGAGGGTTTTAAGTTTGTCTGATAAGCTGATTCCCGAATTGGTGTTTAGGTGTGTCTCCAATTGATGTTAGAAAGGATTTCTTTTGGAGAAAAACTTAGAGCTATGATGAAAGAGTCCATATTTACCAAGGTAAGGGCGAGGTTCGAATTATATAACCAGGAATATGATGATTGTATGTGGGATTAAGGTGTATGAATTTTTCCATGGATTATTTGTTGTGATTCTGTCGTGTTGATTCGATGAAATTAGTTGTTGTTGTGGTGATAATTGTTGTTGTTTTATGCGAAGTTGCAGGATGTTTCATTGACGATGTATACCTCTATTTATTGGTATAGCGACGATATAGGCTTATGCCTTTGTGACAATGATGTTGTTTGTTGTGTGTGTTTGTTGCATTCATATACATATGCATTTTTGGTGACGGCCTGGATTGGCAAATTAGTGACGAAGGCTTATGCCTTGATGCCTCTGTTAACTAGCAATTAGCGATGGAGGCTGAAGCTCTGGGTACCACATGCATGTGCAATTGCAGAGTCTCATTATATGTGGCATGAGTGTGATTTAATTGTGACGTGATGTGACTTGAGTTGTTGTTGAATATGACGATGTGAAGTGAATTGTGATAATGTGAAGTTGTAATTATAAGTTGTTATGCTAATGACTTGTTGTGACAGGTACCGTTTGGAAGATGAAAAATAGTTGTTATAACTATTATTATTATGTTGTTGATTTTGTTATTATAACTGTACAGTTTTAAATTATTGTTATAGCTGTCGTCTGAAAGTTGTAAAGTGATAATTTTGTATGATTTAATTCTAACATATTAATTATCATACTTTTGTTTATATTTTTTGATATCTCACCCCTTCTGAATGATGTTTCCCTTACCGTGGGAAACAGACAGGTACTCAAGATAGCGGTGGAAGTTTTGAAGTGATTTTATGAAGTCCTTAGTTGCTGTTAGTCGAGTTGGTGTCTGCTCTGATACGTAGCACTCGAGGGGATAAAACGATTTTTTTTAATTATTAATTCTTTTGCTGAATTTTTATATGGTTTTGATTTAAATTGTAACTTAAAGTTACCGTGCAATATGCTACGACTTGAATTGAATATTTATGAAGTTTGTTGATTCCGCTGCGAGTTAATTATTGAATTTAAACAAAGTGATTTTTAGTAATGATTTGATTATCGTTTTAAATTTTTGTGCTATGTATCTATGTGAAGGCAAATAAGCCGTAACTATTTTTGAAATGACGAATATGTGATACCTCAAATGAACTTGTTTGGAATTTATACTCTGATTTCCGTATAATTTATCGGGTAGGTTTGGGGTGTTACAAGTACCATGAATATGAGGGGTGCTTAAAACTTTCCCCTTGTATAACAAACCCTCCGTAGCCAGATCTCTGATAAGTTTATTAGTTTTGATTTTAAAAACTTATGTTGATTTTAAAAAATTTAGTTTTGATTTTAATACTTTGAGGTAGATTGAGAGGGACCAATGGACTTAATGATTAGGCCTTGGACATTACCTACTTTGAATTTATCATTTTCTAAATATGGAATTTTATTATATAAGAAATTGTTAGGAAAGCTCGCTCTATAGCGACCACAACCTTCACATGATGATTTCGCATGTGGTCACAAAAGACATAACCACAAAGATTAAATCATGATTCATGATGAGCAAGATTTGTAGAAACATTGGAGACCGAGAGTTCTTTCCTTGATTTGTTAAATTAAGCTTCTTGCACATAAAGGAGCGCCTCAACATCATACATCAGGGGGTAACTCAATGCAACCATACATTTGTATACAAAAGGGTTGTATTCTTATGTAAGCCCCTCAAGAATATCATCAATTTGATCTTGCTCAATGATAAGGTCACTAATAGAGAGTAGTGAATCAATGATTACTTTGATTCAAAGCATAAACTTAATTGCTTAATAATTCCATTTTTCGTGGACTTGAGTTCCATACGCAAATGAAGAACATAAGCTTTCATAATCACATTGAAGTGTTTGTGAACTTTTTCCTAAACCTCAAAGGAGTGTTTGCATGCGAGAACCCTATGTAGCACAAATTTAGAGATTGTTGAGAGAAGCCATATGATGAATGCTTGATCTTGAACAATTAAGGTTTTGTATCCACCAGAGCTTGCAGAATTATGGAGATTACCTTCCATTTTGTACGTCAAAGGGATTTTCATATTTACCACAAATTTGTGCAATTTATGAGTAGGAATAACATCTTCCACCTTGTAATCCCATTATAGGAAATTATCCTCTAGCAACTTAATTGAGATCTTCAGACAAACAAATTCTTAGAGGATGAACTTCCAAATGGTGAATTTGTAAATTTTTAGACAGAAACTCGATATTTTTTATTCAAAATTTACATGTTGAAGAAGTCTCACTTTGCTTAGTTTTGTAAAGGAAGAATGAGTCTAAGGTTATATAAAGGATTCAAGTTCTTCATTACAAGATGTACTAGTAAAAAAAACAAGTTTGTATTTTCTTTTTTTATATTTTCTCTTATACTCTTGTGTTAGAATGTTGTGAGAGGTAGTTCAATATTTTTTTTGAAAGGGTGGGTGTATTGGGGACTTGGGGTGGTTAAAGGTAGTCGATGTATTGTAATAATTTTTACATAGTCTTATTCTCTGGTTGTCATTTGTTAATAATCGTGGTTTTTTATATGGTTTTGGAGTTTCCACGTTAAACTCTTGTTTTGTTATTGTGTTCCTATTTTTCTCTATGCTTTATTCTTTTCCCAACAATTGATATCAGAGCCTTGGTTTGGTGGGGTATAAATTTTTTAGTATGTGTGGTTGCAATTTCGTCTGATATTCCATATCAGAAAAGAAATTTTATCCTCTGGGTTGGGAAATTTGTTTTTCTACGGGAAAGGTTTTGGCTGTAATGTCAAGTTTTTTAAGTGCGGTGAAGATTGACTTAGATAAATATGATGGAAGAATCAATTTTGGCTTGTGAAAAATTCAAATCAAAGATGTTTTAGTACAATTAGGATTATACAAGGCGTGAAAGGAAAAAATTTCAACATGGACAATGGGAAGTGGGAGGATCTAGATTTGAGAGCATTGAGTATAATCTTCATGTCTTTGGCTAAGTATATTCTTGGTACATCGTTAGTCTAAGAGCTTTGGGAGAAAATTGAAGGGATATATTAAGGAAAGGGTATATTAAATCGTTTGTTGTTGAAGGAGTTGTTTCATAGCTTGTGTATTAATGAATAGACGAAAGTATATGATCATCTAAGTATTCTAAATGGTATTGTTTATGACTTAGAAACTATTGGAGTCAAGATTGATGATGAAGATAAAGCTTTGAGACTCCTATAGTCTCTTTGATCTTCCTATGAGCATATTAAACTTGTTTTGATATACGGGAAGAAAAATTTGAGTTTGAAGAAGTTGCTAGTAAAATTATTTCTGAAAAAAGAAGATTGAAAGGTGAAGACAATACTTCATCGAACTCAGTGTTTGTTGCTAAAGAAAGGCCTAATGTGAAGAAAAACAATAAAACTAGTTGAGGTGTTGAAAATGTGAAAATATTGGACATATAAAGTATAAGTTTCTAGATGAGACAACACTAGAGTATGACTATAAATCAAATATGTGCAATGTCTCTTTCATTGTGGGAGATGGTGATCTTTTGTGAAAATCGTGAAGTATGTCCTCAAGACATTTATGCTGTCATGGAAATGGACGAGTTATTGTTAGCAGATTAACATGTGTGCATTAATGTAAAGTGTGTTTTAAGATTATGTCAATGGTTGAAGAGCTTCCTACCAATATGAAAGTTGTACCATAAGTTTTAAACTTGTTTTCAACATGTGAAAATTCTTGAAGTGGTTTAACTTCAAGTGAAGTATACTCTTCTTTAGGTGGAGTATGGGTTTTTAAATTATGATTGTCAGTGAGGCAATGTGAAAATTCTTGGAGTGTCGTAGCTTCAAATGACTGTACTCTTTATGGTGGAGTACGATTGTCGATGAAGACAATGAAATATAATGTATTATTTTCAATCAAGGTGGAGATTTGTCGGGGTTGGTTGAAAATATACATGTTGAAGAAGTCTCACATAGTTTAGTTTTGTAAGTGAATGGGGACTCTGAGGCTATATAAAAGATTCAAGTTCTTTGTTATAAGATGTACTAGTCAAAAGCACTTTATGTTTTTTTTTACTTTTTATATTTTCTCTTATACGCTTATGTTAGAGTGTTGTGAGGGGTAGTTAAATATTTTCTTTACAGAGATTGCGAGTGTATTGGAGCCTTAGGGTAGTTGTGGATAGTTTAAGTGTTGTAACAATTTTCATACAATGTTATTCCCTAGTTTTCATTTGACAACGATCATGATTTTTTTCCGGTTTAGGAGTTTCTACATTAAACTCTTTGTGTTGTTATGATGTTCCTTTTTTTCTATGTTTTGTTTTTCCTAACAATATTATCACTCTTACGGTAGAGTATGATTATGATAACATGCTATAAAATTAATAAAAAATATTGTAATAAAAAATTAAACACGAATGAGAATAAAAGAAGAAGATAAGAAAAGAATTATTGTATTGTTATCTTCAAATCTTCCTTTACAATGTGACCAGAATTAATTCTATTTATATAACACAAATTCAATCACAAATAAATGTAGGGATGTCAACGAGGCAAAGAATGTGAGGAAGATGCTTCTCCACTCTCCGTTATACCATCCAATGTTTTCTCCAACCCCGTCCCCGATCCCCACCACAGAGGAATATTTTCCCCATCCCCACCCCTACATATATATCCCCATAGGGAACCGGAGATCCACGAAGGTCGAATCTTAAAAAAACTTCTATACTTTTGATCAAAATTATGACACTAGTATTTCGTTATTATTTTTATAAAATATATATATATTTTTCATCTTTCTTTTTTAAAAAATAAAAACACATCTTGCACCAAAAAAAGAGTAAAAGTACTTGTAGTTACGACAACATAACCACTAATTTACTAATTGAATGAAAAATAGGTTTTCAATTAAAGTATAGTAAAGTTGAAGAGTAATTATCATAAGTACAATAAATAAATAAATGAGATTGATTATTGTGATGATGTGATGAGAATATGGGAGATGAGGAAGAGACAAAGAGAATTGAGAAAAGAAGATAATCCTCACGAAGATCTCTCTTCAGCGAAGCAAATTAACATCCGAATGATCTACAATAATTATCATCATCATGCTATTACTACATAGAATATGTTATTGAATATAAAAAACATTGAGAAATTTAAAATCCACAAATATTTAAAATAGTGTCATACAATATTTATTTATTAAAATAACACAAAACAAACCGAACATTAAAAACTTGGAAATTGAAGTACTTTATGAGCCATCAATGGCTCCTTATTTAAGCTAATACATTCAAGTACCAATTGTTCATGCAGAGCCTTATTCATACACACCTAGCTCCATAAAGCATATATAACACATTATTAATCCATGGCTCCTTTTCCAAATACAATACTTTCTTGATGACATGATTATAGCAAAATGTTGTATCTAATAAGTAATCTTGAATTGACCAGTATGGATGTTCACAACATCCTGTTTCATGAAATTGCCACGCTTTCTAGCAGCTAAAAACTTTCCCCAATTGTAAGGTCTATATTTTGGAGGGTTTTCCTCACTTATGAGCTCTTTCAAAGGCTCCACAATGGTGTAGTGTGATGGAAACAGAAAGAATGGATATGAAAGCCTCGCTTTCTCAGTGTTCAACATCACTCTGTGTTCAATACTCTCGTATGCATCATTGGTCCAAACCTGAACAAATATAAAAGTAAGTTTTTTTATTAGGGTTCATAAACTATATACGAACATGGTCAAAATTGTCAGATGTGGTTCTTAATACCTGAACTAAGTCTCCAACATTGATAATATAAGCATTAGGCAAAGGCTTAACGAGAACCCAATCACCATCGGATTTTACCCTGACTTCAAGTCCGCTAACTTCATCTTCAGCAAGGACAGTTAAAGCACCAGTATCTTTGTGGCCACCACATCCTAGAACAATGTCAGGATTAGGACAAGGTGGATAGTAGTTGAGTCTTATCCAACTTGTCTCATCTTTGAAGAAATCGTTAAATCTTTCTCGGGGCAATCCTAAGCTCAGAGCGATAAGTTCCATTATCTTGATTGATAGTTTCTTCATGTGTTGAGCATATTCTTGGAATGTCTCTCTGTAAAACATATATAAATTAATCAATCATAATCTTGTATTTTAATGTTAGATATAGATGCGAGAATAGATATGAGCAATAACGTATTATGCCATATGTTTACATTTTAAAAAGGGAAAGTTTTTTTTTCTTTTTTCACCACCAGTATTCGGTCTCACTAATTTATTTTTAGGGTCACTTATGACATCAAATGGTTTTAGCCTTCTCTCAATCGTAGTTGTGGTAATCCTCCTCCCTATCAAATCTAGTGTTTTTTTAATCAAGTTGTATTGAAAAAGGACAAAAGTTCAAAACATGATTACAAAAGGAGGCTAAAACAAGTCTAAGGAAATAAAATTACTCGTCAAATAAAACCTAACTTAAATATAGCAAAGATTTTTTGCTAAACTCATAGAAATTACCATTGGATTGAGTAATTTTTCTTAGGAAAGACCACGTCCATATCACCACTGGACCAACTAACATTTAATTAAATTATTTTTAATGATAATAATATATATATAATACTTTATATGATTTTAAAATTTTACTTTATGTTTTAAGATTTTATTGATGTACTGTTATTTGGAGTAAATTATCTCCAATTTTATAAGAGGTAGCCAAAAATTTACCTATATAAAAATACCGAAAGATGATGATAAATCATCAAAAAGCACATTTTTTTTCCATATCATATTATAAGATTTGTTAAACTGATAAAAGAATAGGGATACAACAATAAAAACTAAATATCAACAGTTTACCTATATTAATTAATTTATATAAATAAATGTCATTCTCAAAAACTCGGAACTAACAAGTTAGACATTTAACTTAACTAGTGTATACAACTTGATCTATTTCATCCATCCAATTTTTTATATATTTAATTATTATATTATAAATTAGAATTAAGATTTATTTTTATATTTTAATTTAAAATACAAAATATAATATTATAATAATAAATTTATTCATATTTATTTACAATTTGATAGACTTAAAATTTTTTATGACCTCTAATCTAACTTCTTTTAACTAAATATCTTTTTAAAAAATCTTATGAAAATAAGTTAAAATAACCTTATAACAATATTATAAGTTGTTTTTATAAATTCTCCAAAATATATATTTTTACAAATCTTATGCTCCTTAATAAATTTAGATAAATCAATACAAATAAATATTTAATCTTATTGTTCTTTTAATTTATCAATTTATTTAAATATTATATAAAAAATATATATTAACCTATGTTCAAATGAATTTGACTTTAAACAGGCTAATAGACTAATCAAATCTTAAAAAAAGTCATACTAAAATATAAAAATAAGCCTTTTAACATACTCCAAATCAGACTCTAAGCCTTAAATTTCTTAATAAATTAGATTTACACTTGATAAAATCTAACTTGATTCAGTCTTTTGTCAAAAAAAAAAAAAAAAAAACTTGATTCAGTCTATTTTAACCTCTAATATTAAAGATGGCGAGTCTGATCTAAACCTTTGATATATTTTTATTAAACCAAACCAACGCTTGAAAAGTCTAACTAATCCATATTTTACTAGCCTAATATGATATTATATAGATCTTAATTAAATAATAATTCATTTGATTATTAGTTTATAGATCAATGGTACCAAATAACTATATAATAAAGTGAATGAATTTCCAATTATTTGAGAGAACTCAAAATTATATTATAGCTAAAACCATTTTTAACTATATTACTTTTTTTTTGAACTTTAAGAAAAATAAAATAAGAGAAAATAGTGAAGCTACCTCATCTCTGGTGGATACTCTGGCCACTGATTATTCCAATGAGTAATTTCTTTATCATCAGGATCAATTGAAGCTGGAATCAAAGTAGGTTCCTGAAAAGTATAATCAAACACTTCTTTCCAGTCTCTAACATTCTTAGTAAGCTCAGATTCATAATATCCCATAACATTCACAATATCTCTTCTAACTTTCTTCTTCTCCTCCAGTTTTTGAGCAAAGAATTTCTTCCCAACAGATATAATTTTCTCCCTACTTTCAATAGGAGCTCCATGATTGATCACTTGGAAAAATCCCCATTCCTTGCATGCACTTCCTATTTTCCTCACAAGCTCATCAAAAACCAAAGGGTCTTTCTCAGTATTATCGTCTAGTATAGGTGATAGGTCTATTACTGGAATGTTTTCAGCTTCTATGACATTAAGCTTTGGTCTGTGTTCTGGTGCTTGAATGAAATCTGGATCAATCTCTACCATGGTGATGATTTTTTTGTTGATTATTCAATGAGAATAATATTATTGTGGAAGAGTTGTTTTGGCTGTGTGGCATATGTGTTGGTATGCAAGTGTTTATATAGGCATAATAAAGTTGAAATGTGTGTTTTGTTGTTGTTGTTACTTAGTGATAAAACCAATCGGCATAATAACATGGTTACATATGCCATTGATACAATACATTGTGACTAATTTTTTATTTTATTCTGTTTTTAAAAAAAGCAAAATAATTGGCCTCACTTCAAGGGTTTAAAAATATAACAATCAAACTAATTTGTACCGAGGAATATGAGTATCGTATAAAAACTATTTTTAATTTTGATTTTTAAAGAATGAGTGATTATTTTAGTCGGCATGGAACAATTGTCCCTGGTCAAGGCTAAGATAAACGGTGTCAATTTTTTTAGTCGATCTCAAGTCATGCTACTGCGATTACAAGATATTGTTTGTTTTGGTGTGAGAATCTTTACAACTTTGTCCTTTTAAAAAAATGTTTTATTGAGTTGAACAATACAAATATTATATATAAATTATTCTTAATTTTGACTTCCAACGAAATTATTTTGACCATGTTAAACTTATTAATATTAATTTAAAAATATTTGATGTGCACATAAAATTTTTTTATATTATTTAAGTTGAACAGATAATTAATTCAATTTATATTAAAAAAATATGATTAATGAATATTATTGAATTAATCACGATTTTACGTGTGAATTGAATTGATTATCTACTTGATTGAATTATTTACAATTTTTATCTACAATTGACAGGTGTCGCAAGAATATAAGTAAATATATATGTATCATTGCTCTATCAATATTTATCAGTTAAGTTTTACCCTATCATGTTTAGCCATACCTATACAACATGATAAAAAATAATATTGGTCTAAGACAAGAATATCCACTACAAACGGTCTACACTAACTTAATCCAAAAACATGATTTAGGGTATAAGTATTTTTGCATTGCCATGCATATTGCATGGTTATGTTTGGCAATAATCGTAGTCATTTTGGAAACATCCGGGTCCAGGAATCAAAAGAATTCATAAAGTTGATAGGAATTTGACGTACGTGATCTACATATTATTTATTTGGGCTATTCCGCTGCTTTAGATTTCCATGAGGTCTTTGTGTTTTATTGTTTATATTATCCTCATTTATATTATCTCTCTCTCTATATATATATATGTTTAAAATTATAAGATCATGTTACATATATAATAATTTTTTTTATCAACCGTCAGGGATAAAAAAAATCCAGCCACGAGAAGGTCTAAAAAAATATTATAGGTTATGATTTGTCTAAACTAAAATAAAGAGGTGCATATTTTAAATTAAGGGTGTAAAGTTTAATCTTGAGGGGGTTCAAAGTTGGATATAATGATAATATTAGTGCGATTTAAGAAAGTCCATGGGTGCAATTGAACCCCCTCAATTGCACTTAGGTTTGCCCCTGTTAGACCTTGGGCTATCGCCCACCGTCAGATATGATCGTATGGTCCTCAGTGTAAGGCGTTCACCATATAAAGCTCAACACGCTTCATTTCAGACATTCTCTCATTCACACACTTAAACTATTTTTCCACTCATTTATTGACTTGGGTGTTGGAGCTCTAACCTTGCAAGTGTGTCCATGTTCCGTTGTACCAGAAGTTCACTCTACTGCGTTAGAACTCCGTTTCACTAGATCTCCGCCTTGATTCTTGTATCAAAACATGAATACACAAACCCAACCACTTATTTCTTAATACCTGGCCACCAAAATATCTTCATAAGGTCTTGATACATTTTTTAGCTCCCAGACGAATATTCAAACCACTTATATGACATTCTTCAGAGTCATCTTCTTAAGTTATGATATATTCGACACACAACTCTAACTCAAAATCTCATAATCTCATCACCATTCACTTTGAAATCCATTCCTTTCCCTTGATTGATTAGTACCAATTGGTCTAACAAATGCAAATCTAACTTCTGACATGCTCTAATTTCTTCTAGCACATTGTTAGTTATTTTCAACATATCCAAATTCACACTTTTCGGCGTTAGTTCACATACCAAACTTAGATCCCTAAAATGCTCAATCAATCCATCTCCTTGACCATTAACGCTAACATGCGTAACACCTTTCTACTCAATGCATCAACTACTACATTAGCATTACTCGGATGATAAATCGACCCGAAATCGTAATCTTTCAAAAATTCTAGTAAGCTTTTATGCCTCAAGTTTAATTCTTTCAATCAAATAAGTACTTTAAACTCTTATGATTGTTGAAAAATTCAAATCCTGATCCTTATAGATAATGCCTCAAAATCTTAAGCACAAAAACTACTGACGTTAATTCTAAATCATGGGTAGGGTAATTCCATTCACGAGTCTTGAATTGTCTAGAAGCATAAGCCACAACTTGACATTTTTGCATAAGCACACTAACTATATCCAACGTAGATGTATCATAATACACCATATATGATTAGCTTAGACTTGGTAGCATTAAGACTGAAGCTGATATCAATCTCTTATTAAGCTCTTGAAAACTTTCTTCGCACTATACATCTCACACATAAGCTTGTCCTTTGTGGGTCAACAGGTTAAAGGCATTACTAAATTTGAGAAACCTCATATGAACCGTATATAAACATCAGCCAAAACTAGAAAACTTCTAATATTGATTACCAACTCAGGCATCTCCCATCACAATATAGCATTTACCTTAGACAAACCTATTGTTATTCCACCATTAGAAATTACATGTCCAAGGAAACTAACTTCTTTCAACCAAAAATCGCACTTTGACAACTTAGCATACAACTTCTTGTCCCTCAAGGTTTACAACATGATTCTCAGATGTTTTGCGTGCTCTTTAGGCTAAGGACATACTAAGATGTCATGTATAAACACCATGACAACTGATCCAATTAAGAATTAAAAATCCTGTTCATATATTCCACGAAAACTCCTGGTGAATTTGTCACATCGAACAACATAACCGAATACTCGTAATGACCATATCAGGTTTTAAATGCAATCTTATGCTCAAATATGATGGTATCCTGATCTCATATCTATCTTACTAAACACACATGCTCCTACTAGATGATCCATAAAGGTTATCAATTCTCGGTAGAACATACATGTTCTTAATAGTGACCTTAATTACTGACAATAATTAGATTGTCTGATCCTGAGGCTTTAATACCATTAAGAGCAAAGAATCTCCCATTGGCATGAGAATGTTGACCTATACTCGGCTCCTTCTTCGATTTCTGATTTTAGGTGCTTATGTGACCTTGCTCATCACAATTGAAACATAGCGGGCTACATTTTTGCACTTATAAGTACAATGACTCACTTTCCACATTTTCTACAACTCTGAGAAGTCGAAGTACCTCCCCCACTATTTCCATTCCCACTACCATTACCTTGGCCTCTCCTAGTTGCAGACATATGATTGCCTTGGACATTTGGAATTACATACAACTTCCCTCGATTTTGATCACCGAATTTCTTATCTTTTTAAGAAATCACACTCTTGTAGTGAATGATCCTTGCTCTGTTATCCTCATCATAAATCCTACACTTGTTCATCATCACTAAAAAACATTGAATCTCCTAATAACCAACAAACTGTTTGATTTTAGGACGCATACTACTTTCAAACTTCACACACTTGGAACCATCAGCGTTAACATCATTTGAAGACAAAACCCAACCATCTCTTCAAATTTGGCCGCATAGTCCACCACATTTATATCAACCTACTTTAGCTTTAAGAACTCAATCTCCTTACGGTTATAGACATCTGTCAAGACACATTTCTCCAAGAATTCTCTTTAGAATTTCTCCTAAGTAATACCAGTACCAACAACTTCCAATCTTTGGCAAACATTTTCTCACCAGTACCCAACTTCTTCGAAGAACATGTGGGGCCCGAATATCTTCTTTTGGGCATCAGTGCATGCCCTTAGTCAAAACATTTCCTCGATCTCTTGAATCCAAGTCTGGGAACCTTCCAGAACATATCTTCCTTTGAATGTAGGTGGGCTATTTTTCTAAAATATTCCCAGCCCACGAAACTCACCAACTCTTCCATTCTGAGCTCCTTACAAGGGTTGATTATCTTGAGCCATAACATGAGACATTGCCTCGAGGGCTTAGTCATTGCGCGATCATTACTTCTAACAACCATTTCTTCCTACACAACCAGACCTAAAAAATGGTTGTAAACAGTAAAGAAAATAATGCTTAAGGGAATACAGTAGTGACAATGTTAACACACATGTCGTACACAAGGGTACAATAGACTCATAACACACAAGGCTGGATGGACTGACCTTCTCTAATACCAACTATGTGACACCCTAAAACCCCAATAAAATATTTTCATGTTAAATTTAACATAATAAGAATTGCATAATTAGAAGGAAAATAATTAGGAATGACATCTTATTAATAAAAAATTCCATTCAAATGGAAATAATGTTATGACCATATAGAGGTATGGTGCTTAGAGGTATGTCATTCTGATACTTTATTTTCTTCTCGATCAATTATCATTTCTTATTTCTTTTTGAGCTGCATGATTTAAGATTTCATAATTCCTATAATGTTCTCAAGTGTTTCAATGTCATGTTCATGGTGTTTGGGTTGCAACACATCACACCTCTTGGACCACCATTTCTCGACCTTTCTTAATGATCAATAATGTTAATGGGTATGACTTTTCTCTCCATCAGCATGCCTTCGAGATGGTGAGTTCTTATGCTAGGACCTTTAATTCAAGGGGTTTTTATTATGATGGTTTGGCTTTCCTTGTAAATGTTATGGTGGCACATGGCTTCTATTCACTACCATGACGTTATATCTTCAAAGTCTCAGTAATCTTATCGGGCCCTACAACTGGAGTTAATGTTCCTTTATGAAATTAGTAAATGGATCACCTTAGCAAGTGATGGAATCTTCTTGTCACTAGTTGTGATGTTGCAATACTCTCACTTTCTTCTTCTATCACTCCTTCTTTGAATGAATAGATGTGTACCAAGATAAGTCACTCCCATATCCAAGTAATATAATGTGTTAGTAGTTGGCAAGTAAGTGAATCAATTGTTTGGCCATACTTAAGGGAGAGTATTCTATTTATTGATTGGTTGAAATCTTGTACATTTTATGCAATGTTATTTCCACTTAAGTGTCTTTGGGATCATAAGTGGATAAATATAAGTTTGTTGATTCTGAGATAAGTGGTGGTGCTTATTTAGTTTGGATATATTTCATATAGTTTAGAATTATACAAACACGTTAGTGTTTTCTAGATACTAGACTAATAAGTATGTAAATTTCCATGGATGATCTCAAAAATAGACTATCGATAATAGCGGATCTCACACAATGTGTACAAGAATTGCATAGCAGAGCAAGAAACAATTGAAGAAGAAGAAGAAAGCAAAATATCTGTTATCTTCATTGAATGAATGAGTTGCTATACATCAAATATATATACAAAGGTGTTAACCAATATAAAGTTGCCACCTCAGCTGGTTATATATATATATATATATATCCTATCTATACACAATAATAAAACTATATACAAAGACTGATATAGCTCAATATACCCCTTCAAGTTGGACTGTGGAGACTGCACAAGCCTAACTTGGAAAGAATAGATGAGAAAGCCGGTGAATGTAATGGTTTGGTGAACACATCAGCCAATTGAGCAGTGGTGGAGACAGGGAGAAGATGGATAAGCTTGGAAACAATTTTCTCTCAAACCACATGACAGTCCAATTCTATGTGCTTGCTTCTCTCATGGAATGCAGGGTTGTGGGCAAGATAAATTGCATATTTACTATCACAATATACAGAGGCAGGCTGAGTAAACTTGATCATGAGATCATCAAAAAGGAATTGCAGCCATTGCAATTCACAAGTAAGGGAAGCTAAAGCTCTATATTCAGCCTCAGTGGAGGAGCGGGACACAGTATGTTGCTTCTTGGATTTCCAGCATATCAATGATTCACCAAGAACAACACAGTATCCAGTTATGGATTTCCTTGTAGTGGGGCATCAGGCCCAGTCGGAATCAGCAAATGCATATAGCTTTAGGTGGCTAGAAGCTGAGAAAAGAATGCCTTTGGCTGGGGAAGATTTCAGAAATCTCAGAACCTTTGTGGCTGCCTGAAAATGTGGAACAAAAGGCTTAGACACGAATTGGCTCAAATGTTCCACAGCAAAGGAGATGTCAGGCCTTGTGTTGGTCAAATATATGAGCCTCCCAAGTAGTCTTCTATAAGAAGTAGGATCAGGCAATGGATCTCCATCAGTTGGAGAAAGCTTAAGGGTGGGATCAAAAGGAATGGCAGAAGGCTTAGCTGCGAAGAAACCAGTATCTTCTAGTAACTCAAGGGTGTATTTTCTCTGATTCATGAATATACCCTTAGTAGATCTTGCAATTTCAAAGCCTAAAAAGAACCTCTGATTGCCAAGATCCTTAATTTTGAACTTTTGATCAAGGAGATGCTTAACTTGATGAATCTCTTTTAGAGAGTTACCTGCCATTACAATATCATCTACATAGACAAGTAATGCAGTGAAAATGTTATGAGCAGATTTCACATAAAGAGAGTGGTCAGCCTGGGACTGATTATAACCCAAAGAGATTAAGAAAGTGGAGAGCTTAGAATACCACTGTCTGCTTGCCTGTTTAAGGGCATAGAGAGATTTCTGAAGTTTGCATACCTTGGAAGAGGCAGATGCAGAAAGACCAGGAGGGAGTGACATGTAAACTTCTTCATTTAAGTCACCATGAAGAAAAGCATTGTTAACATCCAACTGTTCAAGATGCCAACCCTTAACTGCAGCAATGGACAATAGCACTCTGACAGTTGTTATTTTAGCTACAGGAGAGAAAGTGTCAAAGTAGTCAATACCCTCCATTTGAGTGTAACCCTTAGCCACCAACCTAGCCTTATACCTCTCAATGGAGCCATCTGCCTTATGTTTGATTTTGTATACCCACCTACAGCCTATGGGAACCTTTCCTGGGGGAAGATCAACAATCTCCCATGTATGGTTCTCGGCAAGAGCAAGTAATTCAACCTCCATGGCTTGTTTCCAACAGTCATGTTTAATGGCTTGAGAATAAGTCTTTGGTTCAATGTTAGAAGAGATGGAAAGACAAAAATGCTTATATGAAGAGGAACAATTATCATAAGTGAGAACAGATGAAAGAGGATATAGAGGCTGAGAGACATTGTTGGTAGGATATAGAGGCTGAGAAACATTGTTGGTAGAAGAAGAAGAGTAACAATGATAGTCTCTTAAGTATTGGGGAGGATTAGATGATCTAGAGGAATGTCTTAGGGCATAATAAGATTTGCAGGAGAGGGCTGAGGAATTAAATCATTAGTGCATGGTTCAATGGGTAAAGGAGTGGGTTGCCCAGAATTGTGGGCAGATTCAGTACCAAGCATAGGGATAGGGTCAGAGATGTGACTAGAGGTATTATGTATAGGTAGAGAGTCAGAATTATGACTAGGGGCAGAGTTAGAAGGAGATTCATGTACAGATGTATTGGGAGAAGTGTTGGTACTAGGACTGGAACCATCAGAATGAGAAGGAGTGGGACCAGGACTTAGATGGTTCATGTCAAAAGGGTACAGAGGACTGTCATTAGATGTGGACACATCAGGAGAGAAAGAGACATCAATGCTAGACTGAGTGTTTGGCTGAGCAATAGGAGGATCATCAAGATTTTGATTTGATGAGGGGTTTGTGGATATATTTGAGGAAGGCACAAATTTAGGTTTGAACGGAAAATTGTTTTCATAAAAAACAACATTCCTTGAAACAAAGATGGTGTGATTGTGAAGATCATACAGAATATAGCCCTTGGTGCTCTCCCTATATCCTATGAATACGGCTTTCCTTGCTCTAGAATCAAACTTAGCTCGATGAGCTTGAAGAGAAGTAGCATAACATAAACAACCAAAGACTTTGAGATGAATAAGAGAAGGAGGTTGATTGAACAAGAGTTCATAGGGGCATTTGGACTGAAGTAAAGGAGTTAGGAGCCTGTTAATAATGTGAACAACATGTTGAATGCAAAAGGTCCACAAGTTTAAAGGGATATTGGAATGAAAAAATAAGGACCTAGCCACATTAAGAATGTGCTGGTGTTTCCTTTCCACTACCCCATTTTGTTGGGGTGTTTCTACACAAGTCTTTTGGTGAATGATACCTTTAGAAAGAAAAAAGGTAGAGAGGTAAAAACTCAGTACCATTGTCTGACCTAAGACACTTTAGTGTGGTATGGAATTGGTTCTCTATGTATGCTATAAAGTTGATAAGGCTGCTTTTAGTTTGGTCTTTAGTTTTAAGGAACATAACCCAAGTATGTCTACTAAAATCATCAACAAGGGTGAGAAAATATCTATGTCCCAAAGTAGAAATAGTGGCAAAAGGCCCCCATAAGTCAGCATGCAGAATTTCAAAAGGAGCAGAAGAATTTGAAGTGCTATTAGGAAAGGGAAGTTTTCTTTGTTTAGCAAAGTGACAAGAGTCACAAGGTACATTATCTTTATTACAATGAATGAAAGGAAAAACTTTGGAAACAGCTTGTAAACCTATATTAGAAAGATGGCTTAATCTTAAATGCCAAAGATTACATGAATTAAGAGCAATAGAAGAATTTGTGGAATGATGAGCATTGGAGTCAAGAACATAAAGTCCTCTGTGCAAGTTAGTTGTACCAATCATTTCCTTGGAATGATTCTGCACAACATGACAAGCATTAGCATTGAATTGGACATAACAGTCATTGCTATCTACCAATTTTGCAATAGAGATAAGGTTGACATGAAAGCTAAGGATGTAGAGAACATTATGCAAAATTAATGAGGGAGAGATGGCAACAGTACCAGAAATGGAAGCAATAATTTGTGATCCATTGGGAAGACTAACAGGGATAGGAACTATGGTCTTATAATCAGTAAAAGAGGAAAGATTAAAGGAAAAATGATCAGTAGTACCAGTGTCCAAAATCTAGAGATTAGGATGCTTACCATTCACATTAGAGGCTTGAGACTGCATAGCAAAGGGAGATGTGGAAACTGAATGAACTGTGGGAGTGGTTTTTGACTGTTGAAGCAAAGCCATGAGACTGTTATACTGCTCTTGAGTGAATCCAAACGCAGGAGAAGTTGCACCCTGAGGAGAGGTTTCTGAGGCATTGTGAGCTGCTGCAGGTGTCTGTGCCTTGCCCTTGCCCTTGCTTGAATTAAAACCTGGTGGATAGCCATGCTTCTGAAAACAAGTTTCTATCGTATGATTAGTTCTTCCACAGTGTGTGCAAACCCTGCTGTGGCCTTTTAAACTGGGATTCCCGTGATTCTTGCCTCTGAAATTGAAGTTAGCATGTTTGGTAGTGGAGGTTCCTTCATGAGATTGAACCTGTAAGGCAGTGACTTCCTCATTGTTGTTAGCAGCAATATCAACAGAAATGGAACTATGCATCTCTCGTTCTTGTTGAATTACAAAAGAAAAGGCATAATTGATATCAGGCAGAGGGTTCATCATCATAATCTGTGACTTAGAATGAGCAAATTTTTCAGATAAACCCTTCAAGAAGCGGATAACATAATCTTGCTCTCTATATTTCTTGATTGATGCAATAGCACCACAAGAACATTGAATTACACATGAACAAAAAGGAATTGGCCTATAGTTCTCTAACTCATCCCACATAACTTTCAACTGAGTGAAGTAGTTAGATACATCGAGAGTACCTTGGCGGAACTTATAGAGATCCTCTTGAATGTCAGAAATGCGGAAGATGTCGCCATGAGAGAAACGAATCTGTAAATTCCTCCAAATACCTGCTGCACTATCGATCCATAAGACAGATTTCGCAATCGACTCCGATATAGATCGTTGAATCCACGCAAGTACCATGGTATTGCACCTGATCCATGGAGGATATAGAGGATCCGAAACAGGAGGTTTGGTTAGGGTTCCATCAATGAATTTATCCTTGTTCTTGGAGATTAGAGCAATCTGCATCGAACGCGCCCAAGTATGATAATTCTTATCAGTCAATGGTGGAGCAACAAGAACAAGAGCTGGATTTTCATTCGGATGGAGGTAATATGGATTTGCAGAGTTCGTTAAAAATTCGGAATAGCTCTGGCTCGCCATTGAAAACGATTCAAGAAAGAAGAAGAAAACGAACGGTTCACGATGGAAAAAAATGAAGAACGAATCGTGAAGGAAAGGAATGAAAAACAGAGAAAGATAAAGCTCTATATTCAGCCTCAGTGGAGGAGCGGGACACAGTATGTTGCTTCTTGGATTTCCAGCATATCAATGATTCCCCAAGAACAACACAGTAGCCAGTTATGGATTTACTTGTAAGGGGGCATCGGGCCCAGTCGGAATCAGCAAATGCATATAGCTTTAGGTGGCTAGAAGCTGAGAAAAGAATGCCTTTGGCTGGGGAAGATTTCAGAAATCTCAGAACCTTTGTGGCTGCCTGAAAATGTGGAACAAGAGGCTTAGACAAGAATTGGCTCAAATGTTGCACAACAAAGGAGTTGTCAGGCCTTGTGTTGGTCAAATATATGAGCCTCCCAAGTAGTCTTCTATAAGAAGTAGGATCAGGCAATGGATCTCCATCAGTTGGAGAAAGTTTAAGGGTGGGATCAAAAGGAATGGCAGAAGGCTTAGCTGCTAAGAAACCAGGCTCTGATACCATGTCGATAATAGCGGATCTCACACAATGTGTACAAGAATTGCATAACAGAGCAAGAAACGAGTTCATTGAAGAAGAAGAAGAAAGAAAAATATTTGTTATCTTCATTGAATGAATGAGTGGCTATACATCAAATATATATACAAAGGTGTTAACCAATATAAAGCTGCCACCTCAGCTGGTTATATATATATATATATATATATATATATATATATATATATATATATATATATATATATATATATATATATATATACACAATAATAAAACTATATACAAAGACTGATATAGCTCAATATAGACTAATGTGTTGTGTTATCCCGATACGTTGAGGCGAGAACCTCAAATATGTTGATTTGGGACATCAAAGTTGAATTTGCTCCATATTTTAAGTTGGAACAATGCTATATTTATACTTAATTTTGACACCGTATTATTTACACCGTAATATTTTTAGTTCATTTTGGCATGGCTCAAATTTCAAAGCAATGTAAAAATAATAAAATAAAAGAAAAAGTGAAAAGTATAGTATAGATATACGGTGTGGATGTCAATATAAGTGTAAGTATATCATTTCTCTTTAAGTTGTGAACTTTCTTAATAGATAATCTATAGTATATTTGAGTTCGGAGGCTTAGTCTTGTATCCATTACAAAATGTTTTCCTATATTAACATTATATTATATTTTCAATGGTTTCAATTAAGGAATTTTAAAATTTATTAGTTGTTTGTTTATTCCATAGAACATGGAGTTTTTGAGATCTAGAGACATGTCAGGGCTTAAGTAATTGCTCGATAAAAAAATTAGAATTAAATTTGGAACAAATATGAGTTTTTTTGGATCTAGGGACATGTTAGGATCCAAAGATTAACCAAATAAAAATTTGGGATTGAATTAGATACAAGTATAAATTGTCCTTAATCCATCATTTGCTTACCACATAAATAAAAATCATGCAATATTTTGTCACTGACTAACACCGAAAGTACTACTTTCAATTAAGCAGATTTTATCTCTTGCGGGGATTTTATGTGATTGAATTTCCTTATCATTATATATTATTTGCTTAAATTTTCTAACATCTTTTTTTTTTGACAGAAAATTTTCTAACATCTTTATCACTATATTACTACGACCATTTTATCAATTGTAATAATATATCATTTTTATCGCGCCTGATTTTTTTTTATTAAAAGACTTTTCATCACGGTTCATAATAACAACAATTGTCATAGATTAAAGTTACAAATTTTGAATCCCAAAATCAACATTTTTTCAATAAAAAAGCATGTGTCTCTTAACATGTATTGTTAAATAATTTTTTTTAACTATGGTTCTTTTTAACATATGTGGTAATATGTTCAATATTTCACTATGGTTAATTTTTTCAATCATTGTAAAATTCTTTCATACAAAATTAAAATATAACATGTTCCTTATCTCCTCATAACAATCTAGGGTGCCCTAATGAACCTGACAATAACGATAGCAAAATCTTCACCATCTTCATTTATTTCTTTGAACGGAAATCATTTTTTGATCTTTTCCTCCTCTTCGAAGAACGGTACCTAACCTTTTTGTGTTTATAGTTCATTACCTGGTCTCTCGCTCGCACTATGGTGTGGTTTTCTTTTATGTGGTGTGGATTTTAGTATTATTGCATTTGAATTACTTTGTGTTTTGGTTTTATTCAGATTTTGTGATGTTTTTCTTGTTATAATGCTATGTGATGTTGTCACGTATCTTGTTCTCGCGGTGTTATGTTTTTGTTGTTAAAGGGATATGTTTTTGTTTTTCGTTTTGTTGTTATAACTCTAATGCAAATGAAGAAAGAAATGTGGTTATGAATATGCTTTAGGTTTTGGATAAAAAAATGTTCCATCACCTATGTTGTGATGGAATATGTCAAAATTATAAAACATGGACATGGCATGGAGAAATGGATAAAAATCAAAATGCAACGTCACAAATGGATGGAGTCGATGAAGATATGGATGATCGACTAGAAGATTTGATTTGTGATATTGGAGAATCGTCTTTTATAAAAGCCTGTATTTTTGATAATTTATGTAGTGATCGGATACACCTTTATTTAAGAGTTGCGCAAGTTTTACATGATTGTCTGTGTTGTTTAAACTGAAGGCAAAAAATGGGTGGTCGGATAAATTATATCTCTCTCTTTCTCTCTCTCTCTCTATATATATATATATATATATATATATATATATATATATATATATATATATATATATATATATATATATATAAAAGAATCTAGAGTTTAATGGTTGTGCAATGACAGTGTAAAAAAGTTTTACATTGTCATCCAATTAGAATATAACGTTCTGTCATGTCATAGAAGTTTTTTAAAATTTTCAGTCTGACTTGTCCTGATTCATGATCGTCATTGACTGATAATGTAAGACTATTTTACACTGATAGTGTATTTTTTTTTTTCTTTCAAAAATCTATGTATTGTATATAAATAATTTTTTATTATATTGTATATAAATAATTTTGTAGAAAATAATCATAACTTTTTAAGAAGAATCAATCATAGTAATGGAAAACATCATTTTGTTAACATGCAGCATCAACATAAGTATTCCTTTAATTGCATTATAGAAGAAAAAATGTTACTGTTAGGATACAACAATTATCATGATTGGACATCACCATTTAATCATTTATCATTTGTTTAATACAGAAAATGAGTCTGACACGAAAAGAAAGTAATTGAGTAAATAATCTTTTTGCCCATGTCAATTTCAAGTCTCCAAGTAAAATGTTAATTTAAAAAGGTTTGCAGAAAATGTCTAAACATATTTATCTAATAATTGTTGCATCTCTTACCATTTTGAGTTTAAAAGCATAGTCTTTTAGGCTATGTTTGGGAGTTTGGAAGGAAAGGAAGGGGAGAGTTTTGGAAAATAGAAAGAATTTGGTGAAAATAATAAAAAGATTTGGGTAGGAGAATTTTGGAGAGTTTGGTTTTATTCATAACACTAAAAACCCTATAAAATGAGGGAACTCAAAAATTGTATTGAATGAGGGTTTTAGGGGGTTTTGGAGGGCTTACATAAATTTTCCAAATATCTTTTAGGTTGTTATACTATTTTGAAAAGAGAAAAGGGGTGATGCACTGACGGTGTAAAAAATGTTTACACTGTCAACCAATCACCACCCATGTATCCAATTAAACCATAATTTTATTTTAAAAAAAAATTAATGACATGGCACATTCATTATTTTCTATTGGATGACAGTGTAAAACTATTTTACACTGTCAGTGCACTACCTTTTAACTCTTTTGAAAATTAAAAATTTTGTAATGATATTAACTCTTTTATCATTCTAAACAAAATCATTTTCTCAAAAAATATCAAATATTTTTCTATATTTTTTTAAAAATTCGTTTTCGGAAGCTTTCCCCTCCCTTCCAAACTTCCAAAAATAGCCTAAGTAATCAAGGAATACCACAAATAATAGTGGACTAAATGTTCAGAATTTTAAAAAAATATGACACCACAATTTCATTTAAAATTTTAAGGTAATAAAAAATATGGTTTACTTTTATATATATATATATATATATATATATATATATATATATATATATATATAAGTTTGATATTTAATATTTGTGATTAATTTAGAAGTTTCAATACTTAAGTAAAAAATTGTGTTAGTATAAAGATTAGAATAAAAAGCAAAGGAAAATAAAAATAATAAAGTATAAATTAAAAGATAAGCATTAGAGAGATGGTACTTGAGAACTATCCAGGTTCGGCCGACCATTTGTCTACTCCTGCCCCTAAGAGATGTTCTTGAAATTTGACAATAATATTAAGAGATTTTACATTGATTTATCCATAATTAAAAGTGAGTTTTTT